>NC_139644.1:4027443-4077443 GCF_964638095.1 Poromitra crassiceps | reverse complement strand
CATACGCGCACGCACGCACACGCACACACACACACACACACACACACACACACACACACACACACACACACACACACACACAGCCTCTCTCTCTCTCCCCCTGTCCTCATTCTCTCCACTCACCCTTGACTCCCTCCTCCCCCTCCTCCACCAGCACATCATCGACCCGACAGCGGCTCTGCTAAGCTTGGGCTATCTATCTATCTATCTATCTATCTATCTATCTATCTATCTATCTATCTATCTATCTATCTATCTATCTATCTATCTATCTATCTATCTATCTATCATCATCATCATCATCATCATCACTATATAAATGGGAGCTAGGGCTCTGTCTGTCTGTCTGTTTGTTTCTCTGTCCCACTGTGATGTCATAAATCACACTGTGACATCATCAGTGATGTCATAAATCCCACTGTGACATCATCACTGATGTCATCAATCCCTCATAAATCCCACTGATGAAATCCCACTGTGACATCATCAGTGATGTCATAAATCCCACTGTGACATCATCAGTGATGCTGGTCTCATTGGCCACACAGCAGCCGAGCTGCGGGCAAGGCCGCGCAGTGGCCGAGCTGTGATTGCGAGCTGCAGGGCCAGCTTGGCGAGCTGCAGGACGGGCGATGCCGCGCAGCGGCCGCAGCGGCCTTTTCCCTTTCTCTCACCACGCCCCTTACCACCCCCCACCCCTCTAGACACTCCCCCTACACACTAACTAGCAATTTACACCAGATGCGTTACGGCTGCGTTGCGGATCCGGCAAAACTGCTGGATCGACTCTCGCCCATGTTAATTGATGGGCGATACATGTTAATTGATGGGCGATACATGTTAATTGATGGGTGATACATGTTAATTGATGGGCGATACATGTTAATTGATGGGCGATACATGTTAATTGATGGGCGATACATGTTAATTGATGGGTGATACATGTTAATTGATGGGCGATACATGTTAATTGATGGGTGATACATGTTAATTGATGGGTGATACATGCGGTACGGAACGATTATGCACCTGTTCTATTTTTGTCGCATCCCGCATCGTCTGACAGATGACATTAGTGTGGGTCTGTTCCCAGCCGTACCGGAGCCATACCGTATCTGTTCCGGAGGCGGTGTACATTAGCCCTAAGGGTTTGCACGACTCCTGATTTTTTCAAGTCGACTTTTCTATCAATAAAGACAAGTCAACGTCGATTAGTCGTCACATGGTGCAGATTTAAGCAAAAAACAGGCTGCAAATGATGTCTTTTCAAGTCAATTTGGCATGTCAGGGCTTGTGGAGACTCGGATTACGCCAGGAGCAGTATGGAAGCATTTTATTTTTGTGTGGTTTTATATTGATGTTTTTGCTCATGACCCTGTTCACACTCAGCAGACAGCTCTACGGTCTCCATTTCTCCAAACTGGGACCGCACCAACTGCATTGTTCTGCATGAGTCCCTCATACAACCTCACATCAAAAAGTCACAACTATCCCTTTAACGCAGGGGTGGACAATTATTTTTAATGGACGGTCACATGAGAAACCCAGATTGTTGCCGTGGGCCTTTTTTTTTTAAATAACTAGATTAAATTATAGAAAACATACTGTGCACTTATTATTTATAATATTTATTATATTGAAAATCACTCCAAACAGCCAATTTAGGTCATCTCATTAGATTGTTTTGTGTGCTTCTAAGTAAAATGGTGTAGTTTGCCTTAGCAGAACCCTCAAGAGGGCTGGTTCTGGCCCCTGGACCACCGGACCGCATGCCCAGATCTGCTTTAAAATACTTTCAAGTTGAAAGTATTTTCCATCAGAACCTATGGCCCCTTTTCAAACCTGGTGTTAACATGCGTCGTGGCTGATCCCATCTCAAGTGGACAGCTCTAAGTACAGGTGTGGTGTGAACGCAACCAAGATGCATTAAAGACACATTGAGATCCGATCGCTCAGACCACATCGTGGAGGGCCGCATGTGGCCATATTGTTATGTGTGTGTGTGGACCACATTGAAGGATGGCCTACTCAACTGCCACACCTGCCCGTTCCTTTCAATCCATGAGCAGTGTCTGTTTGCTGGCTTTTTCAAGTCCTGGGGAACATTCAACGCTGTCGGTGAGTTTGTGACTGAGAGAAACCATCGAGTGTTGAGTGTACCCTTACACTTGAGCTCACCTGATGTCTGTCACCATCCATAGCTGTTATCTGCATTGTTTTGTTAAATCAGGACCTAATCTTTCCGATATCAGTTCAGAACAATTTCCAAAGCCTTGACAAATTCTAATGTTGCAAATTCTCACTATTTATAATAGTACGTTATGTCAATAACAGATATAAATCTCGGGTTCAAGTTTTGTTTTTTGTCGTAGTTTCGTGTTAATTTAGACTACCTGAACGTAACGCTAATGTAGGACGACTCCTCACGACTGACGCTGCTTTCCGGACACTTGGCAGAACACTGTTGGGTTTAATTACCCTGGATGCAACCACAGGTAGGCTCGCTGTTAGCCGCCTGGAAGTAGCATACATTAGCTTGTTAGCCTCGGTCAGTTAGCTTGCTAGCTTCGAGTTAGGGTGGGCGTGTTTGTCGACTCGGGGCGGAAGCTCACCCCATAGGCTATGCTCATCCCATGCACCTGCCCAGCTCCGCCCCGCTCAGGCCTCTCAACCCATTCACCTCCCACTCTGCTGACGGAATACCAAGTTGTTATTTTTTGTTCTCGCTTAAACCAAATGTTTTATGGTCAGTCAAGATTCTCTGGATCACGTGTTGGCTTGGTTCCAGCCTTAAAACTCGTTATATTTGGATTGATCGAAATGTCTATGGAGAAAATGGACGCGGAACTTACTTCCGGGGCAAATTACGTGAAATAGAAGTCAGGTGCCTGTTGAGCTCAATTGCTGCCTTCTAACCCTCCACATGGACCATTGGACCAGTCCCTCCCAGCAGGCTTCTAACCCTCCACATGGACCATTGGACCAGTCCCTCCCAGCCTTCTAACCCTCCACATGGACCATTGGACCAGTCCCTCCCAGCCTTCTAACCCTCCACATGGACCATTGGACCAGTCCCTCCCAGCCTTCTAACCCTCCACATGGACCATTGGACCAGTCCCTCCCAGCCTTCTAACCCTCCACATGGACCATTGGACCAGTCCCTCCCAGCCTTCTAACCCTCCACATGGACCATTGGACCAGTCCCTCCCAGCCTTCTAACCCTCCACATGGACCATTGGACCAGTCCCTCCCAGCCTTCTAACCCTCCACATGGACCATTGGACCAGTCCCTCCCAGCAGGCTTCCGGTTCACATTCATCGCTGTCGGTGGGTTGGGAATGAATCAACTCGCCGGTCGATGAGTGACAACCGTATCCATGCGTGACCACACTGCGTGACGTGACCACACTGCGTGACCACACTGCGTGACGTGACCACACTGCGTGACGTGACCACACTGCGTGACGTGACCACACTGCGTGACGTGACCACACTGCGTGACGTGACCACACTGCGTGACGTGACCACACTGCGTGACGTGACCACACTGCGTGACCACACTGCTACTACTACTTGAGAGAGAGAGCGAGCAGGTAATGGTGCAAAAAAAAATAGAAAAAATGATGATTGAGGCTTATTAGGTGGGAAATAAACATGGCAGAGCTCTGCTTTAAAATAGGATAGTAAAGGTCTTAGGGCGGCGATCGCGTGCGTATTCTGTGTCGGTTGTGCTATCCAAATTAAAGCTGTCGGTCAGTGTCAGGCTGTCGGTCAGTGTCGGGCCGGGCCGTCTGTGAGTCCCTAGTCGTTGCGGTGTGTCCCTAGTCGTTGCGGTGTGTCCCTAGTCATTGCGGTGTGTCCCTAGTCGTTGCTTTATATCCCTAGTCGGTGTGTCGCTAGTCATTGCGGCGTGTCCCTAGTCGTTGCTTTATATCCCTAGTCGGTGTGTCGCTAGTCATTGCGGTGTGTCCCTAGTCGTTGCGCGGTGTCCCTATTCGTTGCGGTGTGCCCCTAGTCGTTGCGCGGTGTCCCTAGTCATTGCGGTGTGTCCCTAGTCATTGCAGTGTGTCCCTAGTCGTTGCTTTATATCCCTAGTCGGTGTGTTGCTAGTTGTTGCGGTGTGCCCCTAGTCGTTGCGCGGTGTCCCTAGTCATTGCGGTGTGTCCCTAGTCGTTGCAGTGTGTCCCTAGTCGTTGCTTTATATCCCTAGTCGGTGTGCCCCTAGTCGTTGCGGTGTGCCCCTAGTCATTGCGCGGTGTCCCTAGTCATTGCGGTGTGCCCCTAGTCGTTGCGCGGTGTCCCTAGTCATTGCGGTGTTTTTACCTAGTCGTTGCGCGGTGTCCCTAGTCATTGCGGTGTGCCCCTAGTCGTTGCACGGTGTCCCTAGTCATTGCGGTGTCTCCCTAGTCGTTGCACGGTGTCCCTAGTCATTGCGGTGTGCCCCTAGTCGTTGCGCGGTGTCCCTAGTCATTGCGGTGTGCCCCTAGTCATTGCGTGGTGTCCCTATTCATTGCGGTGTGTCCCTAGTCGTTGCAGTGTGTCGCTAGTCATTGCGGTGTGCCCCTAGTCGTTGCGCGGTGTCCCTAGTCATTGCGGTGTGCCCCTAGTCGTTGCGCGGTGTCCCTAGTCATTGCGGTGTGTCCCTAGTCGTTGCAGTGTGTCGCTAGTCGTTGCGGTGTGCCCCTAGTCGTTGCGCGGTGTCCCTAGTCATTGCGGTGTGTCCCTAGTCGTTGCGTTATATCCCTAGTCGGTGTGTCGCTAGTCGTTGTGGTGTCTCCCTAGTTGTTGCGGTGTCTCCCTAGTCGTTGCGGTGTGTCCCTAGTTGTTGCGGTGTCTCCCTAGTCGTTGCGGTGTGTCCCTAGTAGTTGCGGTGTGTCCCTAGTGCCTAGTCGTTGCAGTGTGTCCCTAGTGGTTATTCAAATCAAAATCAGGCTGTATATTTGTGGACTTGCATTTCCAATGAATGATCTGTCCTGTGTTCAAATAGCTGCTCTGACTAATTACACTTGTTTCTGCCCTGCACCTGAAACTGTGCCAATATGAATAGATCTAGGCCTACATTTCAATTTGATTATCTCTCTGGCTAATAATAATAATAATAATAATAATAATAATAATAATAATAATAATAATAATAATAAGATCGACTGGGTCCTCCTTTGCAGTGAAACTGCTACTTCCTACTCGGTTATTGGCTAAAATGGCTCAGGTGGTCGATGCAAGGAGGGTACAGAGAGTAGAGAGACAAAGAGAGAGATGCCACACCACATAATGGCCTCGGGGTCAGGGTTTGGGGTGAGTCAGTTCCTGTAGTAGACAAATGGCAGTTTAGTGGTGACCTTTGACCCCTACGAACTCACTGGCCTGCCAACCCTGTCCGTTATCTGCCGGACATCTCCAGCCACTATGACCCCTGAGACAAGAGAGAGATGGAGAGGAAATGAGATGGCCAGGAGGAGAATGACAGATGGAGAGAGAGAGGAGGGAAGGGAGGGGGAGAGAGGAGAGGAGAAGGGGAGAAGAGAGAAGAGAGGGGGAGAGGAGAGGAGGGAAAGGAGAAGGGGAGAAGAGAGAAGAGAGGGGGAGAGGAGAGGAGGGAGAGGAGAGAGAGGGGGAGGAGAAGAGAGAGAGAAGAGAGGGGGAGAGGAGAGGAGAAGGGGGAGAGAAGAGGGGGAGAGGAGAGGAGAGGAGAAGGGGAGAAGAGAGGGGGAGAGGAGAGGGGGGAGAGGAGAGAGAGGGAGAAGAGAGAGGGGGAGGAGAGAGAGGGGGAGGAGAAGAGAGAGGAGAGAAGAGAGGGGGAGAGGAGAGGAGAAGGGGGAGACGAGAGGGGGAGAGGAGAGGGGGAGAGAAGAGAGGAGAGGGGGGAGAAGGGTGGAGGGGGGGAGAGAGGAGAGGGGAGGGGGAGAGAGGAGAGGAGAGGAGAGGGGAGGGGGGAGAGGAGAGAGGAGAGGGGGGAGAAGGGTGGAGGGGGGGAGAGAGGAGAGGGGAGGGGGGAGAGGAGAGGAGAGGAGAGGAGAGGGGAGGGGGGAGAGGAGAGGAGAGGAGAGGGAGGAGAGAACACCTGACAGGGACAGGTGTTCCCTTCCACCCCGACCAGGCGCCCCGACCGACCAGAGGAGGCGCTAGTGCAGCGACCAGGAAACATACCCCCAATACGGCTTCCCACCCTGAGGCACAGCCAATCATGCCTGTATGGACGAACCTGCGACCCTCGTGTTGGTAGGCAGGGAATCTACCGCTACACTACCTGCTCTATATATTGTTAGCTAATATGAGAACAGTGGCACATTCATTTCTAAGCAGGGTTATTAAGAGCTGAGTTATTGAATACTTGCCATTTCTGAAATATGGACTATGCAGGTTTTATAGAGTGAGATTCCTATCCTATAATTAGTTTTAATTGATTTATTGATGTTGAATTCATTCACGTCCCTCATACATAATGGCCTCATATAGCTGCACCTTGCTCACTGGAGGCCCACTGCAAGTGAGATTCTGGGAGAACAAATGTGGAATCCTCCTCCCTGCTTTTAAGCCTCAACCATTATCCAACAACTGCCATGTTGGATTGATGTGCCATGGGCTAAAAGGATTGACATCTGTGTTTGTTTGGTGTGCCATGGGTTTTTAGAGAGACAGAGGTAGTGAAAGGAGTTAAACGGGCAGAAACTGAGAAAGATTTGTGTTATTTCACTTTTCCTGCTCTCAGTCCCCTACATCTCCAAGCTGGAGGTTTCTGTTTGGAAGTCTGTGACTCTCCACCTTCAGAGTGCACCAACTCCACCTAGTGACAGTGTTACCACAACACCTTCAGAGTGCACCAACTCCACCTAGTGACAGTGTTACCACCACAACACCTTCAGAGTGCACCAACTCCACCTAGTGACAGTGTTACCACAACACCTTCAGAGTGCACCAACTCCACCTAGTGACAGTGTTACCACAACACCTTCAGAGTGCACCAACTCCACCTAGTGACAGTGTTACCACAACACCTTCAGAGTGCACCAACTCCACCTAGTGACAGTGTTACCACAACACTTTCAGAGTGCACCAACTCCACCTAGTGACAGTGTTACCACAACACCTTCAGAGTGCACCAACTCCACCTAGTGACAGTGTTACCACAACACCTTCAGAGTGCACCAACTCCACCTAGTGACAGTGTTACCACAACACCTTCAGAGTGCACCAACTCCACCTAGTGACAGTGTTACCACAACACTTTCAGAGTGCACCAACTCCACCTAGTGACAGTGTTACCACAACACTTTCAGAGTGCACCAACTCCACCTAGTGACAGTGTTACCACAACACCTTCAGAGTGTACCAACTCCACCTAGTGACAGTGTTACCACAACACTTTCAGAGTGCACCAACTCCACCTAGTGACAGTGTTACCACAACACTTTCAGAGTGCACCAACTCCACCTAGTGACAGTGTTACCACAACACTTTCAGAGTGCACCAACTCCACCTAGTGACAGTGTTACCACAACACATTCAGAGTGTACCAACTCCACCTAGTGACAGTGTTACCACCACAACACCTTCAGAGTGCACCAACTCCACCTAGTGACAGTGTTACCACAACACCTTCAGAGTGCACCAACTCCACCTAGTGACAATGTTACCACAACACTTTCAGAGTGCACCAACTCCACCTAGTGACAGTGTTACCACAACACATTCAGAGTGTACCAACTCCACCTAGTGACAGTGTTACCACCACAACACCTTCAGAGTGCACCAACTCCACCTAGTGACAGTGTTACCACAACACCTTCAGAGTGCACCAACTCCACCTAGTGACAGTGTTACCACAACACCTTCAGAGTGCACCAACTCCACCTAGTGACAGTGTTACCACAACACTTTCAGAGTGCACCAACTCCACCTAGTGACAGTGTTACCACAACACATTCAGAGTGTACCAACTCCACCTAGTGACAGTGTTACCACAACACCTTCAGAGTGCACCAACTCCACCTAGTGACAGTGTTACCACAACACCTTCAGAGTGCACCAACTCCACCTAGTGACAGTGTTACCACAACACCTTCAGAGTGCACCAACTCCACCTAGTGACAGTGTTACCACAACACATTCAGAGTGCACCAACTCCATCTAGTGACAGTGTTACCACAACACCTTCAGAGTGTACCAACTCCACCTAGTGACAGTGTTACCACCACAACACCTTCAGAGTGCACCAACTCCACCTAGTGACAGTGTTACCACAACACCTTCAGAGTGCACCAACTCCACCTAGTGACAGTGTTACCACAACACCTTCAGAGTGCACCACCTCCACCTAGTGACAGTGTTACCACAACACCTTCAGAGTGCACCAACTCCACCTAGTGACAGTGTTACCACCACAACACCTTCAGAGTGCACCAACTCCACCTAGTGACAGTGTTACCACAACACCTTCAGAGTGCACCAACTCCACCTAGTGACAGTGTTACCACAACATCAGCTTTCCCAATGCCAGCATGTGGCTTATTTGATTCTCAGTGTCACACTGTAACTTTAAGTGCAAATAATACAATACTCACTGTGGGATTGACAAAGATAGGAAACATGCTTTTGTTTTCTGAATATCTTTAATATACTGTATATATATATATATATATATATATATATATTATATATAATAAATTGAGAAGTCTAATAAATTAACTATGATAAGCATAATCGTGCGATGAATCACGATTAAATATTTTGATCAATTGACAGCCCTCATATATATATATATATATATATATATATATATAGTGTGTGTGTGTGTGTGTGTGTGTGTGTGTGTGAGAACAAGATTCATTATCTATTCTATTGTGCTTATTATGATGATACAAGAGAGATACTTTTCAGTAACATGTCCTCCATTTATGTTATGTTTTTTTTTTAGATGGATGATTATGGCGGCGGCTGTGCCTCAGGAGGTAGAGCGCGTCACCAACCAGAAGGTCGGTGGTTCGATCCCCGGCTCCTCCAGTGCGCATGTCGAAGTGTCCTTGGGAAAGACACTGAACCCCAAATTGCTCCCGATGGCTGTGCCAGCACCCTGTGTGTGAATGGGTGAATGTAGGCACATTGTAAAGCGCTTTGGATAAAAGCGCTATATAAATGCAGTCCATTTACCATTTACCATGATTATGAAAAACTTGAGGTGTGTTTCAAGAAAGGGACCTTCTTTGTAGGAAATTATATTTCTCAGGCCTGGGAGCAAAGGCAAAATGTTCTGTTCAGAAGGTAATGATCTGTTTTGTTGTTTAAGGAGTATATTGTACTGTTGTATTTTTATAGTGCTAGCTTACCGGTATGTTCGACTGTATATTTTGTGTGTCTTGTAAGCCCATGTGGGCTGGCCACTGTTAAGTGCATGACACAATGAATACACAAACAAATCAATCAATGTTCCCTGTAGTATTTTATGCAGTTTTGAAATGTTGGTATTTTTACAGGTTCTATTTTTATTTTGACGCATTTTACCTACCTTATGAATTCTTACCCACTGTTATTATAGATGAGTTCCATGTATTTGCCCATGTTCCAGTCTGTAGTGTGCAGTTATAGGCCCGTAACAGTAATGGTGTCAACTGTTTTATAAAGGTTTTGTAAAATTCATTGGTATACCCATCGTCTCGCGGTGTTTTGCCCATTTTTCATTTCTTTATTTGAAGAGGATTTGAAAGAAACTGGAGTAAATGGGTCCTGGAAATAGGAGTGGAAGAGGATTGCTCATTTCCCGTTTGCACCAGGATCCAGAGGCGTGGTCTGTGTGGACTCAGGGTAATGAATACTACAGGATCCCCTGCCCCGCCCCTATTTGTTATTACTATCTGTTTTGTGTGTGTGTGTGTGTGTGTGTGTGTGTGTGTGTGTGTGTGTGTGTGTGTGTGTGTGTGTGTGTGTGTGTGTGTGTGTGTGTGTGTGTGTGTGCTGCTAATTAGTGTCAATCTTTTTTTAAGTTTTTTTCTTTTTCTTTTCTCCACGCTTTTGGTTATGTACATATGGATATATATATATATATATATATATATATATATATATATATATATATATATATATATATATATATATATATTATAAATGTCACAGGATGAATGGAATAATGGATATATGTTGAATGTCAATGCTACAACCTGCAATAAAGTATTAAAAAAAATCGTTTAAATGGATGAGCCGGTTTTAGAGATCATGAACACCATATCATTCATTCCCCAAAACCAGATTTCAGCCCTGACCTGCATAATTATCCACGTTGGTTCAATGTTCAGTTCTTACAAATCTTTATCTATATCTATATATCTATATCTATATGTACAGTATATAGATAGATAGATATAGATCGATAGATAGATATAGATAGCCTATACATAGATAGATAGATATAGATATAGATATAGATATGTGTGTGTGTGTGTGTGTGTGTGTGTGTGTGTGTGTGTGTGTGTGTGTGTGTGTGTGTGTGTGTGTGTGTGTGTGTGTGTGTGTGTGTGTGTGTGTGTGTGTGTGTGTGTGAATTGTGTTGCTAGGGAACAGTTTGGAACCTACAGTATATGTCCTGTCAGTTATTGTATTAGCAAACACTGGAACAGGAAGTAAGCTGGGGGCAATTTAGAATGTTTATGTTGTCGAGTTCAAACCGTCTATGTAGGCTATATAGGCTATATACAATTATTATTATTGTTGTTGTTGTTGTTGTTCAGTTTACACAGCAGAAATAGTGGCAATAAAAACAGACAGCACATAGAAAACAAATATAACTCCACAGATCATAGATCTGATTATATAAAGGGGAAAATCAAACAGTGCGTTATAGTAGCTGCTTGCTAGAAGTAAATAGAATAAATAAAAGTAGTGCACTGGCTAGACAGAGTTCAAATAAAGTGACTAAAGTATTCGGGTTTGACCTTTTCCTTCAGGGATTTATTTCATCACCTGTGGAATGAATGATGTTTTGACCTGTTTTTTGAAAAGGCTGGCTGCCGAAACCGACGCCCAGATGGTAATGGTAACCATAGATAAAGGCTAGATGGCTTAAGGCGGAGTCAGCAGCGTCGTTGAACGGCAGTCATCTTGCTACAGTGCCTTTCTGGTACGTTCTATGGTAGCTGGTGACCTGCACAGACAAAAATACTCATAACTCGCTGAAATCTTGACGGATTTACAAACGGTTTGGTTTATTACAAGCATATTCCGTTCCCGAGATAGACCAAAAAAAAACAAAAAAACACTAAAAACACTATTTTTTTGATGGGCTCCAAATTACACCAAAATTAAACCGAAGCATCTATGCCATGAGAGGGATTCAGGCACAATCCCTTTCATGCAGTTTCATCCATTTCCCTAGGAGTTATGATCATATGATGTTGCCATACTAACCCAACAACAGATGCTCATAACTCCTAGTAGCTCCCTGTAGCAAGATGGCCGCCATGCGACGACGTCGCTCTCCATTGGCCGGCAGCGCGGGTAAGCTATCTAGCCTTTATATATATCTATGATGGTAACAGCCTGAAGGCTGTACACAGAAGCTGGTAACAGTCTGAAGGCTGTACACAGAAGCTGGTAACAGCATGAAGGCTGTACACAGAGGCTGGTAACAGCATGAAGGCTGTACACAGAGGCTGGTAACAGCATGAAGGCTGTACACAGAAGCTGGTAACAGCATGAAGGCTGTACACAGAAGATGGTAACAGCATGAAGGCTGTACACAGAAGCTGGTAACAGCATGAAGGCTGTACACAGAGGATGGTAACAGTCTGAAGGCTGTACACAGAGGATGGTAACAGCATGAAGGCTGTACACAGAGGATGGTAACAGTCTGAAGGCTGTACACAGAGGATGGTAACAGCATGAAGGCTGTACACAGAAGCTGGTAACAGCATGAAGGCTGTACACAGAAGCTGGTAACAGCATGAAGGCTGTACACAGAGGCTGGTAACAGCATGAAGGCTGTACACAGAAGCTGGTAACAGCATGAAGGCTGTACACAGAAGCTGGTAACAGCATGAAGGCTGTACACAGAGGATGGTAACAGTCTGAAGGCTGTACACAGAGGCTGGTAACAGCATGAAGGCTGTACACAGAGGCTGGTAACAGCATGAAGGCTGTACACAGAAGCTGGTAACAGCATGAAGGCTGTACACAGAAGCTGGTAACAGCATGAAGGCTGTACACAGAGGCTGGTAACAGCATGAAGGCTGTACACAGAGGATGGTAACAGCATGAAGGCTGTACACAGAAGCTGGTAACAGCATGAAGGCTGTACACAGAGGCTGGTAACAGCATGAAGGCTGTACACAGAAGCTGGTAACAGCATGAAGGCTGTACACAGAAGCTGGTAACAGCATGAAGGCTGTACACAGAAGCTGGTAACAGCATGAAGGCTGTACACAGAGGCTGGTAACAGCATGAAGGCTGTACACAGAGGCTGGTAACAGCATGAAGGCTGTACACAGAGGCTGGTAACAGCATGAAGGCTGTACACAGAGGCTGGTAACAGCATGAAGGCTGTACACAGAGGCTGGTAACAGCCTGAAGGCTGTACACAGAGGCTGGTAACAGCCTGAAGGCTGTACACAGAGGCTGGTAACAGCATGAAGGCTGTACACAGAAGCTGGTAACAGCATGAAGGCTGTACACAGAGGCTGGTAACAGCCTGAAGGCTGTACACAGAGGCTGGTAACAGCATGAAGGCTGTACACAGAAGCTGGTAACAGCATGAAGGCTGTACACAGAGGCTGGTAACAGCCTGAAGGCTGTACACAGAAGCTGGTAACAGCATGAAGGCTGTACACAGAGGCTGGTAACAGCCTGAAGGCTGTACACAGAGGCTGGTAACAGCATGAAGGCTGTACACAGAGGCTGGTAACAGCATGAAGGCTGTACACAGAAGCTGGTAACAGCATGAAGGCTGTACACAGAGGCTGGTAACAGCATGAAGGCTGTACACAGAGGCTGGTAACAGCATGAAGGCTGTACACAGAAGCTGGTAACAGCATGAAGGCTGTACACAGAGGCTGGTAACAGCCTGAAGGCTGTACACAGAGGCTGGTAACAGCCTGAAGGCTGTACACAGAGGCTGGTAACAGCATGAAGGCTGTACACAGGCTGGTAACAGCATGAAGGCTGTACACAGAGGCTGGTAACAGCATGAAGGATGTACACAGAGGCTGGTAACAGCATGAAGGCTGTACACAGAGGCTGGTAACAGCATGAAGGCTGTACACAGAGGCTGGTAACAGCATGAAGGCTGTACACAGAAGCTGGTAACAGCATGAAGGCTGTACACAGAGGCTGGTAACAGCATGAAGGCTGTAGACAGAAGCTGGTAACAGCATGAAGGCTGTACACAGGCTGGTAACAGCATGAAGGCTGTACACAGAGGCTGGTAACAGCATGAAGGCTGTACACAGGCTGGTAACAGCATGAAGGCTGTACACAGAAGCTGGTAACAGCATGAAGGCTGTACACAGAGGCTGGTAACAGCATGAAGGCTGTACACAGGCTGGTAACAGCATGAAGGCTGTACACAGAGGCTGGTAACAGCATGAAGGCTGTACACAGAGGCTGGTAACAGCATGAAGGCTGTACACAGAGGCTGGTAACAGCATGAAGGCTGTACACAGAAGCTGGTAACAGCATGAAGGCTGTACACAGGCTGGTAACAGCATGAAGGCTGTACACAGAGGCTGGTAACAGCATGAAGGCTGTACACAGAAGCTGGTAACAGCATGAAGGCTGTACACAGAGGCTGGTAACAGCATGAAGGCTGTAGACAGAAGCTGGTAACAGCATGAAGGCTGTACACAGAGGCTGGTAACAGCATGAAGGCTGTACACAGAGGCTGGTAACAGCATGAAGGCTGTACACAGAGGCTGGTAACAGCATGAAGGCTGTAGACAGAAGCTGGTAACAGCATGAAGGCTGTACACAGAGGCTGGTAACAGCATGAAGGCTGTACACAGAGGCTGGTAACAGCATGAAGGCTGTACACAGAGGCTGGTAACAGCATGAAGGCTGTACACAGGCTGGTAACAGCATGAAGGCTGTACACAGAAGCTGGTAACAGCATGAAGGCTGTACACAGAAGCTGGTAACAGCATGAAGGCTGTACACAGAGGCTGGTAACAGCATGAAGGCTGTACACAGAAGCTGGTAACAGCATGAAGGCTGTACACAGAGGGTGCTTGATGGTAACAGCATGAAGGCTGTACACAGAGGGTGCTTGATGGTAACAGCATGAAGGCTGTACACAGAGGGTGCTTGATGGTAACAGCCTGAAGGCTGTACACAGAGGGTGCTTGATGGTAACAGCCTGAAGGCTGTACACAGAGGGTGCTTGATGGTAACAGCATGAAGGCTGTACACAGAAGGTGCTTGATGGTAACAGCATGAAGGCTGTACACAGAAGCTGGTAACAGCATGAAGCTGGGGTCAGAGATGATTTGCTCTGCTTTTTCAGTTTAAAGCCCAGCAGTTTGCAGGTGGTTACAGTTTTCGTCTGTTTTTTTCTGTGCTTCTGTTGCGTTACCAAACCAACAAATAAAGCCAAAAGTTAAAACAGTATCAACAAAAGCACTGCAGAACATCTAGCATGGTGAGATTTTAGGCTACATCAAATAAAGGTAACTTTTTAAGAAAATACAGCCTTTGCTGGCTCTTTTTTGTACATTGTGTACATCTTTCAGTAGGCCTACATTTGTCCCACCACTTCAACATATTATCTAAGACAGAGGTTCCCAAACCTTTCAGACCAAGTAGACTCCACATGCACCAAACCAAATGTCCCAAGTAGGCCTACCACTTCCCACTGTGGCTAGTCTTACCAACTTTTTCCCTCCATAAAACAAAATCACTGATTTAACAATAGGACGATCAGCGTGATGTCACTTGCCACCCAGAAATGCGGAACCCCATGGCAGTTATTAGTATGAGTTGTGCCAAACAAACATTAATATCTCAAAAACTATACATCACATCGCTTATATTTTGACATTCTGAGTGAGAGCAGAAGTAGGCTATGCCTACCTCAAGAGTTTGATTAATATGCATCTCGTGTTAAAGTTGTGTGAACTGTCGCAGTTTTTTAGATGTAAACAGAGTCAGCCGGCTAGAGTCAGACATTCGAGCCTCCCAAAGCTCAAAAGCACAAAACTCATCTGCTAGTCTCTGAGCCAGGATATGAGGCTGAATCGTACTAAAGGCGGAAGAGAAATCTACAAATACAATTTTAACGTGCGTCTTTGGAGCCTCGAGATGTGAGTGGACAAGATGCAAAAATTGCCAGTAATAAATGGCCAGAAAGGAAAGGCATTTCACAAAATACAAAAGTCGGAACTAATAACAAAGAAAGAATTATAACGAAGGTTGGTGGGTAGGAAAAACGCCAGAAGGAAATAGGGTAAAATTATATGATGTCACACACTGTACAGTAGGTGGCGGTATGCACCTAAAAGTTAAGAAGAAGAAGAAGAAGAAGAAGAAGAAGAAGAAGAAGAAGAAGAAGAAGAAGAAGAAGAAGAAGAAGAAGAAGAAGAATAGTCCGGTAGGTGGCGGTAATTCAGCTCTAAGGTGGTTGCCAACCCCCAATCAAATCAGAATCAGAATCACTTTTCAGAATCACTTTTATTGCCACAGTATGCAAGTTACTGAGGAATTTGTCTTAGTGTCTGTATGCAGCGTAGCGGTCACATCAATATACAGAGATAAGAAGTAGGAAGATAACTAAAGACAATCACAAAGTTGCAAGTGCAATCAAATCGAGTAAATATATACAATATGTAGCCTAGGCCTACATGAGGGGTGAAGTGTTCTGTGGATGATAAAATGAATTTACGTTGAATTTACATGAGATTTACAGACTGAGTTAAATAGACGTTAAGTAGGCAGTGGATTTAGCCTAATTTACAGTCGGAGTTAAATAAGAGTTTACATTGAATGTACATTAAATTTACAGGCTAAGTTAAATAGGCAATACATGTGCAGGGAATTTACATGCATTTACAGTCCCAGTTAAACAGGCATTAAATTAGATATGAGTTACAGTTTTATATTGGGGGGGAGTTAAGTTGAGTTAGGAGGTAGTGAGTTTGTGTGTGTGTGTGGGGGGGGGGGGTTGTTGGTGAGGTCCTTGGTGGAAGGGGTTTCCGGGCCTTGTAGAAGAAGAAGAAGCAGAGAAGAATAGTCCGGTAGGTGGCGGTAATGCACATATGAGCTGGTTGCCAACCACCAATCAAATCAGAAGAAGAAGAAGAAGAAGAAGAAGAAGAAGAAGAAGAAGAAGAAGAAAAGAAGAACTACGTTTTCCAGAATGCTTTTCTGCTGTGTTTGACGCAATGAGTTTTTGAGATAACCTCCTGGCAGGGTTTGTCCGTTAACCAGAGGAGGTGTATGCACTGCGCGCGGCTGGGCTGCACTCCGGACCTTTGAAAACAACCAAACTCCAGAAATAATATCGAACTTGTTCTGTCACCATGGCTGAAGCAGACAATAAAAGCGCTAACATACTAGTGAGTATTAACAAATCCCTCCTCACTAACCCGTTAATTGAACGTAACGCTAACGCATTCTGACAGTGTCGTTGTGTTTGTAAATTAGCATTAGCAGAGACTGCTAGCGCTCGCTAATCTGTTGGCCTGTCGGAGGACGAGCATTGGCTGAGTTATTGTACGTTAATGTGGCCTTTATCTGTGGATTAACGCTAGCTGGAACTTTGCAGCTCAAAGTAACAACAAGCTAGCCTTAGCTAGTGTTAGCGTTAAATGGTTTATGCCAAACTGCTGCTGTTCGTTGGTGACGCTGACGTTAGCTAGTTTACAGTCACGTTAACGAGAACTTGGCTAACGTTACTGCTAACCGCTTATGCAATCTTGTCTACTACCCACAGTGAACCTACGAACGTTAAATAACCCCGACCCTGGCGCAGTTTTGACGGTGCTAACAGCATTTCAACGCTCATATTAGCCCAATACGTTCGTGGGTCGTATTTTATTCAAAGGTCTGGCAGACAACATGCCAGGCTCCTGGCTTATCGGCAAAGGTAACGTACACACACCTGTCGAGTATTCAGTATGAGTGTAACGCAAACTACATAAAGCCTGGTACACACATAAAGATTTTCTAAATCTTAACAGATTTTTTTGTTTTATCTGTCAGAGACCCCACACATGAAGATAAAAAATAATGTATTGAACCGTTTTGATCGTATTGTGTGTGGTGTGCTCGATATTCCCAATACAGCACACCACACACATAAAGATCTATCCTACGACAGTCTAGATCAGGGGGTTACATGCTGCCACTCCGACGTGCTGCCACTCCGACGTGCTGCCACTCCGAAATATCGGCACTCCGAAAGGGGGTCTATATTCCCCGTTTTTCACTAACCTCTCCCAACCCCCACGCCAAACCTAACCTCCCCCTATGCCTAAACCTAACCTCCCCCAGACCCTAACCCAAAACCTAACCTCTCCCACCCCCACGCCTAAACCTAAGGTCGGCATTGCGGCTTCTAAGGTGAACGACCGCCAGTCCGAATGATGGAAGTTAACGTTCGGAGTGGCAGCATGTCGGAAAGGCAAAGGAACCCCAGATCGGTGATACTCAACTTGCTTTGCCCGGGAGCCACTTTCGTGAAATGATAGAAGGCCAGGGGCCAGTTAATAAACAATCAATATACATTTTTCTGTCGCGGATTGTAGGTTTTTGGGGTGTCAGCCGGAGTTTAGTCTGACAATGTTGTGCACACTGGATAGTTAGGTTAAGTACTAGCCGCAAAACGCGACTATTTCACTCGAGTACCTCTCCCATCATAGTCGCGCTCGCCCGACCCCTTTATCAAGGGAAAGTTGCACATTTAGCGATCTACAAGCTTCAAACATGCACCAATCACTAATATAAACTACGCACCTTGTTGCCACGGATGTTGTCGAGCAGGCCGCGCTGAGGCCGCGCTTTGTTAACTCGTATTTTAAGAAAGTTTGGGTTATTTGTGTGTCCGGAAACATTATTTTCCCTTCTCCAACGACTCTTCTTCTTTTTTGCTGCTCACCGGTTCAACTGCTCAACTGCGCCACCGTCACAGAAACCTGTGACTGACAGAACGACACAGGGCAAACCCCATACTTGACACATGATGTAATACCCCATGATGCGGTGGCGCAGTTGAGCAGTTGAACCGGTGAGCAGCAAAAAAGAAGAAGAGTCGTTGGAGAAGGGAAAATAATGTTTCCGGACACACAAATAACCCAAACTTTCTTAAAATACGAGTTAACAAAGCGCGGCCTCAGCGCGGCCTGCTCGACAACATCCGTGGCAACAAGGTGCGTAGTTTATATTAGTGATTGGTGCATGTTTGAAGCTTGTAGATCGCTAAATGTGCAACTTTCCCTCGATAAAGGGGTCGGGCGAGCGCGACTATGATGGGAGAGGTACTCGAGTGAAATAGTCGCGTTTTGCGGCTAGTTAAGTACATACATAAGTGTCTGGGTAGCGAGCAGATGGCGGTATTTGACAATTTAGCCGCTAAATCATAGATTATTGAAAGATATTCCATATTCCAGACTGAGTATTAGTAACAGCATGAAGGCTGTACACAGAGGCTGGTAACAGCATGAAGGCTGTACAGGAGTATTGGCCAGAATGACATGAACATTTGGACACTTATTCACCGGGTATCTTGCATGTTGCGTTCAGGTGCACTGTAATATATATATATATATATATATATATATATATATATATATATATATATATATATATATATATATATATATATATATATTTGCAATTCCATCACCGCATGTGGCCCGCGGGCCGCCAGTTGAGTATCACTGGTCTAGAGTCTCGTCCCCCAAGCCATAAATCTCTCCTGATCAAACGTGATCTACCGTAGTACCCTGACTGACCTGTAGGAGGCAGCCATGTGCGACAGGGCATATAAACTGCCTGAGAACGAAAAAAAGAAGACACGTTAAACCAAACAGAAGAAGAACGAGTGTAAACAAACATGGAAGCTTCCGTGTTCTTCAGTCAGCTCGCTTCTTGATTGCCTACATTCCATACAATCCACGGAGTCTGACGGGAGTTGTCTGCTTTCCCCACAAAACACAAGAGGACTTTTGATCATAAATATTGAACAGGTTTAATATTTACGATCGAATAGACTCTTAACACACCTGACACCACAGGATCATCTTGTATGATCATCTTTAGAGCCATCAGATAATCGCCGTTTGCTGTCCTTGGTCGAAAGGGGGGAAATCGGGCCAAAATCAGCCAGATTATCTTTGTGTGTCCACTTTTCAACTGGGCATAGCCTACACCCAATACACAAAGCAACACTGACTCATTTCAATGCATTCAACTTAAAAAAAAATGCTTCATCGCCATTTCCACAATTTCCTTGCACCTATTCGTTAAAGGGATAGGCCAACTTTTTGGGAGTTTAGGCCTTTTGCCAATTGCCATATTGCCTATATTAAAACTAGAACGTACATGGCTTTATTTTCAATCAAGCTTAGCGCTACAATGGCAGTCTATGGGATTTTGACTTACTCCCGTTCAGTCGCCCAAAATGCACATTCCAACAGCGCCAAAAGCACTCACATGTACATGTTGTGACTCGTGAACTCACCATGTGATGAAATAATAAATCAGTTACGTTAAACGGTCATTTTCGTAGTAAATCCACGAGACCTAAATAAAGAGTAACCGAACCGACACTGAACCCCAAATTGCTCCCGATGGCCGTGCCAGCACCCTGCGTGGCAGCTGGCCGCCTTCCGTGTGTGAATGTAGGAAGAGAAAGTAAATTAAAAAGAAATTAAGAAAAGTTGACTTTAGATGTATTTGTAACCTGTTGGTTTATTAGTTCATGTCTGTGTCTTGTCTGCAGGCTCAGGAAACGGCCCAGCTGGAGGAGCAGCTGCAGGGCTGGGGGGAGGTGATGCTGGCTGGGGACCGGCTGATGCGCTGGGAGAAGCCCTGGTACCCCGGAGCCCTGGTCGGCGCCACCACCATGCTTTTCATGTGAGTCCCTGCACTGCATGCTGTCTGGGTCGTGGAGAGGTAAAGGCACTCTCCTGCCACCACAGAGACCCGGGTTCAATTCCCGGCAGCGGTACTTCCGGCTTGGTCAGACGTTCCTACAGACACAATTGGCCGTGTCTGTGGGTAGGAAGCCGGTGGAGTATGAGTCCTGGTCGCTGCATTAGCGCCTCCTCTGGTCGGTGCCTTTTCGGCGGGGGGGATAGCGTGATCCTCCCGTGTGCTAGGGGTGGGACAAAATATCGATACTCACGGTATCGCGATATTTCCACTTGCGATACGTTATCGATACACTGGCACCAAGTATCGATATGTTTTTTTTTTATTTTATTTTTTTATTTTTTTATTTTTTAATAAACAGGCTAAAATATTATGCTGTGTGTGGTAGTTGAAACATAGTTTCAAGTTGACGTTTATTTATGTTTGTAGTTGAAACAAAAACATAAATACTGTAGGCTACATGAATGGAAATGTTTGCTCATTAATATCTACTTTTAGAAATTATATAGGTAGGTAGGTTATATAGGTTTTCTTGTTTTAATAATAATAATAAAAAGACTTACCGTAAATTCCGGACTATAAGGCGCACCGGTCTATAAGCCGCACCTTCGAAGTTGACTATTTTTTTCTTATATAAGCCGCACCGGTCTATAAGCCGCGGGTGTTTTGATGTTTAATTACCATATGTAAGGCTTCGTGCACAGAGGGGATTGTCGGGAAAGAGATGGCTGTTTGGGGAAGCTCCCATTTATTAACATTTCAACAAAACAAAAGTCAGGTCACTAATCCCCAGACAAAATCACACATTGTGAGATGCTTAAAAATCACCATCGGCGGGAGCTTTACTCCCGATGCTGTGCAGCCAAGAACACAAGTGAAATTCGTTCTCTCGTGACCTGTGGTTCTCAACGTGATGGACGATTCACCTTTCTTGTTAACAGTCCTAGTGAGAGGCAGGTCGAACGTCAAAGGCACTTCATCCATATTTATGATCTGCTCCGGTCCGATGGAATATTCCTTGATCTTTCTTTGTGTGAATTCGCCGAAGTTTGTAATTTTCTCCTGGTAGTCGGGAGGGAGTTGCTGACACAGTCGTCCGCGCCCTGACGGACAGTCCCTTTCGTCTCGGGTTTGTGCATGATCCTTTGCTGCTGCTGCTGTTGTTGTTCCTGTCTCGCTACTGTCTCAGACATGGCTTTCAGGCTCAATCGCCGCCATCGTCGTAACACAGCCAGTTCTCCATCTTTTGAAGCATGATGTTAGATTACAACGAGCTAGTTGTGTGGCTTAGCCTTCCAAAATGTTGCTGTTAGTTTTTTAGAATGTAATACATAGAATTGGGAATGTTACATTCAATTTCATTCAGACTGTCTTTCAGGCTCAATCGCTGCCTTTTTCCCCCCGGAGCGAGGGAGGAGGGAGGGTGTTTTACCGTAGTGGCTGAGAGAGAGTAGTGGCACAGTGCTACAATCAGGTCGCGAGGCACATTTTTTGCAACATCATCCAATCAGGGTCTCGCTCTCATAATGTCTGTCTTGCTCTCGTTCTGCCTCATACCAACATCCATAGATTTTGGAGGTTCCCGAGTGGCCGTTTGCTGGAAAAATCCATAGATAAGCCGCACCGTTATATAAGCCGCAGGGGGCAAAAAAGGCCAAAAAACGGGAAAAAAGCCGCGGCTTATAGTCCGGAATTTACGGTAATGTGTAACTTTTCCTCCGTGGTATCGAAAATGTTATGAGTGAGTGAGTGAACGCTGAGAGAGTTCATGTCAATTCTGCTAATAAATACATAATACCTGCTTCTTGCCTTTTAGGGGTATTTTTTTCTCTTCAGTTACACAGGTATCGTGATGTATCGTCTTCCAATATATCGATTATCACAGAATCGCTGTATCGTGATAATATCGTTATCGAGGGCCAAGTATCGTGACCATATCGTATCGTGAGCTACTCAGCGATTCCCACCCCTACCGTGTGCTATGTCCTGCTGGTGAAATTCCTTCAAACTAATGTCCACATCTAGTCCAAGAAGTATGTTTTCTTTTATTTTTTCTTTTCTTTTCTTTTTTTTTTTTCTGCACTTTCCCCCCGTTCTCTCCCCAATTGTATTTGGCCAATTTCCCCCCTGCTGCCCTACTTGCTGCCCCGGTCGCTGCTCCACCCTCTGCCGATCTGCGGAGAGCCGAGACTAGCACCATGCTTCCTCCGACACATGCTCAGTTGTCAGCCTCTTCTTTTCACCTGACATCGGGGAGCTTCACCGGCAGGACTGATTTACTGATGTACTACCTGTCTCAGTGCTCTGTCCTCCTTTGCAGGTTGATTTACTACCTGTCACTTCTGTGTCGTCCTTCTGCTCTGCAGGCTGATTTACTACCTGGACCCGTCGGTGCTGACCGGGCTGTCCTGCACGGTCATGCTGCTCTGCCTGGCTGACTACCTGGTGCCCACCCTCGCCCCCCGGGTCTTCGGTTCCAACAAGTGGTGAGAGCCCAGGGTGGGGTCACTGGTGGGGGCAGTCGGGTCACTGGTGTGGGCTATTGGATGAAGTCACACCATTTGGGAAAACACTACATACAGAACCTGTTTATTTCCTACTGTTGAAAATACTAATCATTTGCCCCACCTCTTGTGTAAGTAAGGGTTTCGGCTGTTCAGAATTCTTGGAATATCATGAAAGTCAGGAAATGTGGTCACATTTCTGGTAGGGCTGTACTGAATATCATTTTTTCAAATTCGAATATTCGATTGAGGTTTTCCACAAATATTCAAATGTCTGCTCAGCAGTGCTGTGATGTCGTCATGAAAAAAAATACATAAAAAATACCCCCCCCCCCCCCAAGAGTGATTCACCGGAGTGAAAGCAGAAGGAGCTAAAGGCTCCCGTGTGTAATATATGTATGTAGTCATGTTAAAGTTGTTTTAAAATAGTGTGGATTTAGTATAAAAAGTACAGCCTGCTAGAGTGAGAGGGTCCCATTATAAAGGTCGAAAAAAGCGTAAAGTATCCACCTTATTTCTAGCTGCCATGATGCCTGACGCAAAATATGGGTGCTTCTTCCGGTGTAATCCTCCCACTGTTACGTTGCTGACCCTAACCCTGACCCTGACCCTGACCCTGACCCTGACCCTGACCCTAACCCTGACCCTGACCCTGACCCTGACCCTGACCCTGACCCTGACCCTGACCCTGACAGCACACTGGAGTGGAAAGTCATGCAGAAGTCACGGGGAATGACTGGCATTTAGTGACTTTCATTTCTAGAATGTAGCCAGTATGGCGACTTTTTTAAGTCCTGTCCTCATGCCATTCCTACTGTAACATGATGCCCCAATCTGAGCCTGGACATTCCCCAGCTCATGGAGAACAGTCCCTTCTTTCAGCTGACTGAGAAGCAGACACCAGGCCTGAGTGACAGCCTGAGAAGCAGACACCAGGCCTGAGTGACAGCCTGAGAAGCAGACACCAGGGCTGAGTGACGGCCTGAGAAGCAGACACCAGGGATGAGTGACAGCTTGAGAAGCAGACACCAGGGTTGAGTGACAGCCTGAGAAGCAGACACCAGGGCTGAGTGACGGCCTGAGAAGCAGACACCAGGGTTGAGTGACAGCCTGAGAAGCAGACACCAGGGCTGAGTGACGGCCTGAGAAGCAGACACCAGGGTTGAGTGACAGCCTGAGAAGCAGACACCAGGGCTGAGTGACGGCCTGAGAAGCAGACACCAGGGTTGAGTGACAGCCTGAGAAGCAGACACCAGGGCTGAGTGACGGCTTGAGAAGCAGACACCAGGGTTGAGTGACAGCCTGAGAAGCAGACACCAGGGCTGAGTGACGGCCTGAGAAGCAGACACCAGGGCTGAGTGACAGCCTGAGAAGCAGACACCAGGGCTGAGTGACAGCCTGAGAAGCAGACACCAGGGCTGAGTGACAGCTTGAGAAGCAGACACCAGGGCTGAGTGACAGCCTGAGAAGCAGACACCAGGGCTGAGTGACAGCCTGAGAAGCAGACACCAGGGCTGAGTGACAGCTTGAGAAGCAGACACCAGGGCTGAGTGACGGCCTGAGAAGCAGACACCAGGGCTGAGTGACAGCTTGAGAAGCAGACACCAGGGCTGAGTGACAGCCTGAGAAGCAGACACCAGGGCTGAGTGACAGCCTGAGAAGCAGACACCAGGGCTGAGTGACAGCTTGAGAAGCAGACACCAGGGCTGAGTGACAGCCTGAGAAGCAGACACCAGGGCTGAGTGACAGCCTGAGAAGCAGACACCAGGCCAGGGCTGAGTGTCAGGCTGCAGTTGGCATGCTGTCTCAGGCTCTCTGTGCGTTTCCTTGCGTCAGCACAGCATGACTTGCACCTTCCAATAGACTGCTGCAGTGCAGGACATGCAGGCTTCAGTCAGCAAAGCAGCCAAGAAAGTCAAAATTCTCTCGATTCCACCTTCTTAAATATGAATATTTTCTGGTTTCTTTACTCCTGTATGACAGTAAAGTGAATATCTTTGGGTTGTGGACAAAACAAGACATTTGAGGACGTCATCTTGGGCTTTGGGAAACACTGAACCACATTTTCTGACATTTTATAGATCAAACAACTAACAGATTAATCCACAGATTAATCGCTAATGAAAATAATTGTTAGTGGCAGCCCTGCTCTTCAGAGGAGAGAGTGGTTGTGGTTTCTAAATGTTGCACTTGTCTGCGTGCTTCAGCAGGAAGTGAGCTGGGGGATGGGTGCTACTTTGAAGGGTGGTATTGTATTTTTAGAGGCAGGAGAGTGGAGCTATCGATCTGTACAGTCTGTTCAACGTGCTGCACACCTCAGGTTGGCTGCCTGCAGCAGAGTCAGTGTCTGTGCAGTGTGCACGAGTGTCTGTGCACGAGTGTCTGTGCAGTGTGCACAAGTGTCTGTGCACGAGTGTCTGTGCAGTGTGCACGAGTGTCTGTGCACGAGTGTCTGTGCACGAGTGTCTGTGCACGAGTGCAAAGTGGAGCTATTTGAGTCATGGTCCTCATTTGGCTCCCTGTCCAAGGCTCAAAATAGGGAACGGTGGCTAAGCAGAAAAATGAAGGGCGCTTCCCCGACTGTCTCACCCTCCTCTCATCCTTGCTTGTCTCACCCTCCTCTCATCCTTGCTTGTCTCACCCTCCTCTCATCCTTGCTTGTCTCACCCTCCTCTCATCCTTGCTTGTCTCACCCTCCTCATCATTGCTTGTCTCACCCTCCTCTCATCCTTGCTTGTCTCACCCTCCTCTCATCCTTGCTTGTCTCACCCTCCTCTCATCCTTGCTTGTCTCACCCTCCTCATAGAAACCTGTTTTAAATTAACGTAATGTTGTGGCTTCGAAAAGTCAATTTTAACCCGTATTGAGTCATGCAGTAATACATTGGCGCTTTTATTTTGAAACTAAAATGATGTCTAGCTTCCGTATGGTTAGTACGGTCACGTCAGTTTGCTGGTTATTTGTGTTGTGGGTTCAAGACGATACCGTCTTATAACTTGAAAGACGTGAGTTTGCTGGGCGCACAGTCAGGTAGTGTATTTTGATCTGTGATTCCAGTCGTGTGTAATGTATTTCAGTGAGTTTTTCAGTCGTGATAAAAAGTCTTAATGAACCAGTCGTGTAGTGTAAACTCCCAGTCTTTTCATAATCACAGTTAAGATTTCAAAGTCCTGCATTAACAAGAGACATGCTTCAACCTAGCCTTGAGTTTTGGATGCTGTCGGCAGCAGCTAGACATCCATAACCTGGTCAACCAGCCGGTTACGTGAACGCACATTTCATTTTGTTCTAGCAGACAGTCTGGCCTCCAGCACTGGGAGTGTTTTCAGAAATTACAAAGTACTCTAGCCAATCAGTGACCTGCCTCGTAGTTGACATCGTAACCGGCCAATCGGGAACACCGTGGGCAAAACAGTAATGGCTGCCTCTGTGGCTGTTCGCCTCGAGCAGTAACATTAACGTTTGTTGACTTTAACCAGCCATAAAGTGCAGTTATTGCAGAAATGGACTCAATAACAACAATTAAACAAGTACAGGAGTATGCAACAGAGTTTCTTGGTGGAAAATATGTTTTCGCCGTTCTCCGAGTCCCGAGTGGATTTGGGTTTCACTGTATCCAACACTGATTGGCTGAAGGAGTTGTCTTTCAAGGCAAGTACACCCGCCCAACTCCTGCCCACTGCAAACACTGGGTGAAAGCTGGAGGACAAATGAAATGGGAGTTCACGTGACCGACTGCTTTACCAGGCTAAGACAGGCTAAGACAGGCTAAGACAGGGGTGGGCAATTATTTTTCACGGGGGGCCACATGAGAAACCCAGATTGTTGCCGTGGCCGAACAAATATTGTCATGCCGTAACCCATGGATGGGTAACTAACTTTGATGATAGAGAGGGCCACAAAAAATGTCCTTGCTACCAGGTTTTGCTGAGGGCCGAATGGCGCAAGCGTGAAAAATTTGGTGTATTTGAAGCCACGTTTAGAGGAATAACTCATTTTAAATTAACAGTTGTGATGTCATTATTCAGTCTTAACCACCAATATTTCATCCTTTTCTCACTCACTCCCATGTCACCACCTGCTCTCAGGGCTTGAAATTAACTTTTTTGACCACCTGCCAATATGGCTGCTATATTTTAAAGTTACCAGCCAATTAGAATTTCCACTAGCCAAAATGTTTTTCTTGAAATAAATCCGAATATGAGTGGGTTAATTTAAGCATAAGTATCAGTAAGTGGCCCGGGATGATCAAAGCCTGTGTTGAGGGTCACACGAACAAAAATGCAGTCTTGAAGCTAAATAAATCCAAAACCAATGAGATAATTATTTAAATTTCTAATTCAATGTAGCCTTTTAGTCATAAAGATTATTGAAAGATATTCCATATTCCAGACTGAAATGCTATAACAGAAGTGGAGTATTGGCCAGAATGACATGAACATTTGGACATTTATTCAGCGGGTATCTTGCATGTTGCGTTCAGGTGCACTGTGTAAAAAAAAAAAAAAAAAATTTTTTTTTTTTTTTGCAATTCCATCGCGGGCCACACAGGTGGCGCCCGCGGGCCGCATCCGGCCCGCGGGCCGTAGTTTGCCCATGTATGGGCTAAGACATAGCGTACATACTTACGTCAGCTTGACCATGCTAAGCTTGACCATGCTAAGACATACCGTACATACTTACGTCAGCTTGACCATGCTAAGACATACCGTACATACTTACGTCAGCTTGACCATGCTAAGACATACCATACATACTTACGTCAGCTTGACCATGCTAAGACATACCATACATACTTACGTCAGCTTGACCAGGCTAAGACATACCGTACATACTTACGTCA
The DNA here is from genome assembly GCF_964638095.1 of Poromitra crassiceps. Lineage (NCBI taxonomy): Eukaryota > Metazoa > Chordata > Actinopteri > Beryciformes > Melamphaidae > Poromitra > Poromitra crassiceps. The sequence continues at coordinate 4,050,032 of NC_139644.1, read as the reverse complement.
GCTTGACCAGGCTAAGACATACCGTACATACTTACGTCAGCTTGACCAGGCTAAGACATACCGTACATACTTACGTCAGCTTGACCATGCTAAGACATACCGTACATACTTACGTCAGCTTGACCATGCTAAGACATACCGTACATACTTACGTCAGCTTGACCATGCTAAGACATACCGTACATACTTACGTCAGCTTGACCAGGCTAAGACATACCGTACATACTTACTAGGGGTGGGGGAAAAAATCGATTCACCTAAGTAAGTATGTACGGTATGTCTTAGCATGGTCAAGCTGACGTAAGTATGTACGGCGTACATACTTACGTCAGCTTGACCATGCTAAGACATACCGTACATACTTACGTCAGCTTGACCATGCTAAGACATACCATACATACTTACGTCAGCTTGACCATGCTAAGACATACCATACATACTTACGTCAGCTTGACCAGGCTAAGACATACCGTACATACTTACGTCAGCTTGACCAGGCTAAGACATACCGTACATACTTACGTCAGCTTGACCAGGCTAAGACATACCGTACATACTTACGTCAGCTTGACCATGCTAAGACATACCGTACATACTTACGTCAGCTTGACCATGCTAAGACATACCGTACATACTTACGTCAGCTTGACCATGCTAAGACATACCGTACATACTTACGTCAGCTTGACCAGGCTAAGACATACCGTACATACTTACTAGGGGTGGGGGAAAAAATCGATTCACCTAAGTAAGTATGTACGGTATGTCTTAGCATGGTCAAGCTGACGTAAGTATGTACGGCGTACATACTTACGTCAGCTTGACCATGCTAAGACATACCGTACATACTTACGTCAGCTTGACCATGCTAAGACATACCATACATACTTACGTCAGCTTGACCATGCTAAGACATACCATACATACTTACGTCAGCTTGACCAGGCTAAGACATACCGTACATACTTACGTCAGCTTGACCAGGCTAAGACATACCGTACATACTTACGTCAGCTTGACCAGGCTAAGACATACCGTACATACTTACGTCAGCTTGACCATGCTAAGACATACCGTACATACTTACGTCAGCTTGACCATGCTAAGACATACCGTACATACTTACGTCAGCTTGACCATGCTAAGACATACCGTACATACTTACGTCAGCTTGACCAGGCTAAGACATACCGTACATACTTACTAGGGGTGGGGGAAAAAATCGATTCACCTAAGTATCGCGATTTTTAATGTCACGATTTTTTGGATCGATCTTTTATTCCAGAATCGATAATCGCAATTTTTTTTTTTTTTTTTTTTTTGTGTGCTTGCAGTCAGGCCACTCACTGAACAGCAGGCCAGGCGCCGCCTACTGGTTTACTAGTGGTTTTATTACTTTATTAGTTAGTCTGAAGTAATAATTACACTTCAGGGTTAAAGTGGGTGCATCTCATTGTAAAATTGGACTTCAAACGGCCCAAATCTGGCTTCAAACGGCCCAAATTTCACGCGCGTTGGCCCATATCGGCCTGGCCTGCTTGGTATCTAATGCCCGGCCTGAATTATGATCCCAGTCCGCCCCTGTTTTTAACTATATCGCCCAGCCCTACTCATGATATATAATATACAGTCTCTAGTGTATGATTCAACTTTTCCCATGTTCTAATCTAGTGTAAAAAAGCAAACAAACTGAAAAAAGAAAAGAAAAAAATAAACAAAAATCGCAATAAATCGTAATATCGAATCGCAATAATCGTAGAATCGCAATACTTAAGAATCGCAATATAAATCGAATCGGCACCCAAGAATCGTGATAGTATCGAATCGGGAGATAAGTGAATCGCCACAGCCCTAATACTTACGTCAGCTTGACCAGGCTAAGACATACCGTACATACTTAAGTCAGCTTGACCAGGCTAAGACATACCGTACATACTTGCGTCAGCTTGACCAGGCTAAGACATACCGTACATACTTACGTCAGCTTGACCAGGCTAAGACATACCGTACATACTTACGTCAGCTTGACCAGGCTAAGACATACCGTACATACTTACGTCAGCTTGACCAGGCTAAGACATACCGTACATACTTACGTCAGCTTGACCAGGCTAAGACATACCGTACATACTTACGTCAGCTTGACCAGGCTAAGACATACCGTACATACTTACGTCAGCTTGACCAGGCTAAGACATACCATACATACTTACGTCAGCTTGACCAGGCTAAGACATACATACTTGAACGTCAGCTTGACGAGGGGGTCCCAATGAGTAAATTGTGGGATTTCACTATGGTTTCAATGACTAGAAGTTAGCCCAAGAAGATAATGTAGTGCATAGCATTAGCTTTCACACTCTCCTGTCTTCTCCCCATCTACATGAGAGTATACTTGGTCATAGCTTTCACTCTCTCCTGTTATCTCCCCAATGGGCGTTGACGACACCAGAGTACAAATGTAACATCTGTGTTTGTGATGTCTCCCGTCAGGACCACGGAGCAGCAGCAACGTTTCCATGAGATCTGTGGTGACCTGGTGAAGAGCCAGCGCCGTGTCCTGGGCTGGTGGTGGAGGCTCTGCGCCCTCAAGGAGGAGAAGCCCAAAATGGTATTCAATTCAGGTTCCAATCTCACCAGCTAGCTCAACCTCACAGCAGGTTCAAATCTCACCTGCTCAACCTCACAGCAGGTTCAAATCTCACCTGCTCAACCTCACAGCAGGTTCAGATCTCACCTGCTCAATAGAGGTCTTCACGGGTCCAAAATCACGGACCCGGACCCTAATGGAGCCGGGGAATTTGTGCCCGAACCCGTAATGGACCCGTCTATTATTAGACATCTGAGACCCGGTCCCGTTCAGAACCGATAAATGTCGGACCCGGAGTGGACCCGTCTATTATTACAAATCTGAGACCCGGCCCCGTTCAGATCCGAGAAATACCGAGGCAGAGACTAGTGGTGTCGACGTCAAAGTTGCTTGTTAACTGCTACAAGTTGTATATCAAATGAAACTTTGTGCATCTTTATTAACTAACGTTATAGCATTCTCCCCTGGTTGATGCTGCCTAACGCTAGTTAGATAGTACAGTGGCAGTCTCTCTATGCTACCGCCGTTCCTTCGCCCAAAAACACACACAACAGCGCTAGAAACAATCACATACATGTTGTGACTTGTGTACTCACCATGCGATCATCGAATAATAATCCAAAAGTACGGGAAACGGTCATCTTCAATTAAATCCATAGCGAGAGGAGCCAGCAAGAGGGTTACCTCTCTGCAACGAAAATCACTTCCTCGTTTACATGAGGCGCATGTGGTCACATGCGCCTCATGTAAACGAGGAAGTAATTTTCATTGCAGATGGGAACCCTCTTTGCTAGTTATTATACCTCCGCCGGCGATAGCCAGGCCGGAGGCATTATGGATCCGCGTTGTCCGTCCGTCCGTCCGTACGATGTTTGTTAACGCGATATCTGAGGAACGCTATTATTAATCACATTGTTGACTGTTGTTTCTGACGGACTTGGGCCATATTTTCTACCGAGTTTGCCCAAAAGGGAGGGTGGAGCGCGAATTAACGAGTGCATAGTAGGAGAGCTGTCCTTCATGTGTTCCTCTATATTAACGTCTTTTCTGTCAGATGTGTATATATACCCCCCCTGTCTCAATGCATGTATCACTCATGGTGTTGACTCATAGTCACATGATTACCCGAGGGAAAATAACAATTACAGCCGGCCAAGAAATAGACAGACATCGTCACTTGCACATTACAATAAAAAAGAGGTTTATATTACTCACCCATGCTATAAATCAGATCTGAAAAGTGTAAAAAACCGCTGCTCATGTGATCAGCGTAGCGCAGAGCGGGGCTTCAGTGTGGCGTCCTGTGTGAATGCAAATAGGCGCCTAGCGTGCATGAAGCGATGCCTGTATGCGTATGCGTAGGCGTAGCTTAAAGCGTAGCTTTAAGCGTCCCTCTAGGCGTATGTGTGAACCCAGCGTTAGACTCAAGGATGATCTGATTAGATTTTGGTGGTCAAAGGTCAAGGTCACTGTGACCTCTCGAACACCATTTTCAAGCTTGTTAACGCGATATCTCAGGAATGCCTTGACGGAATTTCATCAAATTTGCCTCAAACATCGACTTCGACTCAGGGATGATCTGATTAGATTTTGGTGGTCAAAGATCAAGGTCACTGTGCCCTCTCGAACGCCATTTTCAAGCTTGTTAACGCGATATCTCACGAATGCCTTGACGGAATTTCATCAAATTTGCCTCAAACATCGACTTAGACTCAAGGATGAACTCATTAGAGTTTGGTGGTCAAAGGCCAAGGTCACTGTGACCTCTCGAATGCCATTTTCAAGCTTGTTAGCGCAACATCTCAGAAATGCCTTGACGGAGTTTCATCAAATTTGCCTCAAACATCGACTTGGACTCAAGGATGAACTGATTCAATTTTCGTGGTCAAAGGTCAAGGTCACTGTGACCTCACGAATGCCATTCCCAAGTTCGTTAAAGCGATATCTCAAGAACGGCTTGATGGAATTTCTGACAATTTGGCTCAAACGTCGACTTGGGCGCAAAGATGAATGGATTACATTTTGGTGATCAAAGGTCAAGGTCACTGACCTCACGAACGCCATTCCCAAGTTGGTTAACGCAATATCTCAAGAACGGCTTGATAGAATTTCTTCTGATTTGGCTCAAACATCCACTTGGACGCAAGGATGAACTGATTCCATTTTGGTTATCAAAGGTCAAGGTCACTGTGACCTCTCGAATGCCATTTTCAAGCTTGTTAACGCGATATCTCAGGAATGTATTGATGGAATTTCTTCGAATTTGCCTCAAGCGTCCACTTGGACTCAAGGATGAACTGATTACATTTTAGTGGTCAAAGTTCAAGGTCACTGTGACCACACACCCAATTTCCAAGCTCTGTAACGCAACATCACAGGAGCGCCTTATATAAAATATTTTATTTTCGTGTCAGGACAATTACATGACCCATCCCACATGGGATTATCAGACACATCAACATTCAATATTTAACAAAACATAACATTCTGGTATGTTACCCAACCAGAAGCTTTCAGTGCAGCCCAAATTAGAGAGTATATATACATGCAGACATAATATGCCTATACATATACATACATATACATTCATACATACCTGCACTGAATACGAAAATAAAACGAAAAAAATAAATAGAAAATAAACTCTACTTTATCAGTTATACGTCAACCTTCTCCTCCTGTCCCATGCTTTAGAAAGAAATTCAGAGAATGCAAAAATATTATCAAAAAGAAATTCGAGTATTACTCCGTTCTCACAATCTATCATATTTAGCTCAGGAGTATGGACTCTTTTAAACATTGTTTCTCTCAAGTCATGATACAAAGGACAATATAAAATGAAATTAATTTCATTTTCCACCTCATTCAACTCACAATATTCACATATTCTATCCTCCTCAGCTACCCCTCTGTATCTTCCTGTTTCAATATGTAATGGTAGGATGCCACATCTTATCTGTGCACAGAGTGATCTCTGACTTTTTGACAAATTATACAAAACATATTTTTCACATTTATAATCTTTTTTAAATAAACAATATGTTCTTAATTTTGGCTTTTGCCAAATTTCTTCAGCCCAGGATTGTAGACATTTAACCCGGATTCGATTTTTAAACTCCTCCACATTCACAGTTTTTCTTTGGAAATAATGGTCTTCCAGACCACATTCCTGTAGTAAGTCATACAGTTCAGAGACCCATTCCCCATCAACAAACAAATCCCAAAAGAAGATATGGCTAGCCACCCTGTTGGGTGGTAAACCCAGCAGCCTGTTCCAAAGACCCACCATACTGGCCTTCCACCTAATTTCACAGGAGTCCCACCCCATATCTCCATTAGCTGCCAAAATGGGGGCATATTTATGAAGTCCCAGGTAGAATCTGATTGCTCGATTCTGAACTCGTTCATTCAACTGAAACCTTTTGAAACCCCAAACCCCCGAAACATAATCTAAGACAGGACATACACAGGTTTGATACAATTTCGAATAAGTAGAGTAGCCCATATCTCTCAACATTTTAGTCTTACCTATAATACCTCCCAGTGCCCTGCTTGCTGAGTCTGCTAGAACAGAAACACCATGGAAAAACGACATGTATTCATCAAAAAACAAACCAAGGTATTTATACTTATCTGTAAACTCGAGTTGTTTGTCACCAATACAGAACTGAAAACAACTTCTCTCTTTCCCTGGACTTCTAAAGTGCATTACTTGTGATTTCTTTTGATTAATACACAGTCTCCATTTCTTACACCACTCATTAACACATATCAGCATCATTTGTAAATCTTCTTCCCTTTCTGAAAGCAAAATAATATCGTCCGCATAAAGAAGGATGTTTACAATTACCTGATCACATAATACCCCTTTCCCCAGTTGCTTTATCTCTCTGGCCAAATCATTAATGAAAACGGCGAATAGAGTTGGAGACAAAACATCCCCTTGTTTGACACCAGAGGGAGTAGAAAACCATTCTGTAAAATAATCGTTCACTTTCACACATGCAACAGGTTGTTTGTATATTGAGGTAATAGCTTGATGGAACTTTCCATTAACCCCAATTTGGTGAAGCTTATATTTAAGGAGATCGTGATCAACAAGATCAAACGCCTTCTGGAAATCAATAAAACAACAAAAAGTGGGCTTTTTATGCTTCAGTCTGTTTCTAACGACTGCAGTCACTGTATAAATATGATCTATACACGCTCTTCCCTTTCTGAAACCATTTTGCTCCTCTTCTAACAAGTTATTTTGCTCCAGAAAGGTAACTAGTCTATTATTTAGAACAGAAGAATACAATTTGTATACAGTACTTAGAAGACTAATACCGCGATAGTTCAATGGGATCTTAGGGTCATCCTTTGGAGATTTTGGAATTGGAGTTATGATTGACTTACACCAGGTGGATGGTACAAACCCGTGCTCAAAACACACGTTCAGCAAGAAAAATAATAAATCAAACAGCTCAGGAGCTTTCAATACTTCATTTGACAACTCATCTACCCCCACGTCCTTTTTAACCTTAGCAGACTCAATTGCTTTTAGAACTTCTTCTCTACTAAACTTTGCATTTAAATTGGCATCACCGTCGTGGCATAAGTCCGCGTTGCGGTCGTTCTAGTTTTCTCTATGGATTTACTTGCAGTTTGTGACAAGCCTCACGTGTGCTGTTTTGATGCGTTTCTCTCGTGATCAGCGCTGATTGCCGGGTCCACTCGGGTCTTATTGGACCCGGCATTTCACTGTCAGAGCCCCGAGACCCGTGACAATCGCTACCGGAACCGACCTTGACCCGGAGGCACTTCTTTTGAATGGACCCAGACCCGGCCGGGTCCGGGTCGGAAACTCGGGTATTCGGGGGGTTGGGCATACCTGAACATCTCTACTGCTCAACCTCACAGCAGGTTCAGATCTCACCTGCTCAACCTCGCAGCAGGTTCAGATCTAACCTGCTCAGCCTGACAGCAGGGTTTGTCCTGCCTCAGAATGGTCCTTTGGTGGGTGACTACCAGGGCCTAGTCTCTTAAAACAGACTGTCTCATCTACATTTGGCGAATGCAGCTATACACAATCTGTACGTTACACCCCCAGAACATGCACAAGGAAGTTGGGAAAAAAAACCTTCAGACAGGAAAGAAGTTTGACGGAATCCGACCAATCACGACACGTGTGTCCACGAAAGATGCGGCATATTGGATTCTGATTGGACTAATGAGCGGAAGACCCGCCTTTCTGCTATTCTGATTGGACTAATGAGCGGAAAACCCGCCTTTCTACTTCCCATTCCGGTTGGTGCATGATTCTCCCCCACGAAGTACAGACGGTATGGCGGAAGCATTTGAAAATTGCGGAAGCCAACTCGTCTGTTCTGAGAGACTAACCAGGGCCCGAAATTAACTTTTTGACCCACCGGCCAGTGGCGGGTAGATGGAAAACATCTACCCGCCAAGCATATTTCTTACCGGCCAAAAAAACAACAACTTATTTTTATGTCACATATATCCATATATAGCCTATCCATTTTTTTCAGTAGCCTACATTTCAAGTAGATAAGGTATTACGTTGAAGAATACACACTTAAATAAGAGGCCAGAGTAAAATTTGAAGCAAATTATTTTAATATATTGATTGATGATTGATTAATCAATACATGTCAAGTCAATCTTATCAATACATGTCAAGTCAATCTAGAGCTTAAATTGTTGTAAAAACAACAACGCAGCTAAAAGTAATAACTGCGACAGTCTCAGTGCACTGCAGACAGCGCACAACTTGGGCTACGCACCTTTCTCTCCCACTCCACACCTGGCACCTGCGTTAGCTCTCCTGCACTCGTTCTCGGCTCCGGCTTTATTGGTGGTAAGCATTTTGATTCATCTCCTCATCATACGAGCTCGGCAACAAGCGCGAGCGATTGATTCATTGATTGATTCGCCCGATGTAGGCTGTCAATTTAGCAGAGGTTAAAAGACGCTTTTTACCTCCGCTAAATTGACGACTGCATTCCATTCCAGAGTCATGTTTGGTAGCCTATACGGCAGAGCCAGAATGAAACAGTCTCACAAAGCACTCGTGTTAGCCAGCTGTGCACCAAAACACACATGATAACTATTATCTCCTCATATATACTGTATCATACGAGTGTCAGCAACAAGTGCGAGCGATTGATTGATTCATTGATTGATTGATTCGCCCGACGTTCGGCTGTCAATTTACCTCCGCTAAATTGATGACTGCATTTCATTCCAGAGTCGCGTTTGGTAGCCTATACGGGAGAGCCAGAATGGAACAGCCTCAGGAAGCACTCGTGTTATACTACTGCACTGAACTAACGTTAATTTCAGACTGCTTCCTTGTAGGCTATATTGTGCGCTGGGATCAGCGCACTCCCAGCGTTTAACAGTCGGAAAAAGATGCTTGGTGGACACACAGTTTTAATATTACATGACGACTATTTTGCGACCCGCCACGTGGCGGAGAGACGCCAAACCTAACTCGCCAAAGCTAAAATATGCCTGCCATTGGCGGGTGGCGGGCTCTAATTTCGGGCCCTGGTGACTACACACGTGGGTAAGCATGATCATCATGCCTACTCACGGAAATGCTTGCTTACTTTAATTTTGAGATTCCGTAAATTGATCGAGTAAAAAAAGAAATGCTTGATTGAGTGTTTGTGTGTCGTCGCCCTCATCTCAAATATATCAGTCATTGTCAGAAGTTATGGAGCAAAATGTGTTTTTAAAGCAGCCCACGTTTCACACCCATTTCATCGTACAAACGTGAGACTTTAACTTTGAAATTCTCTAAAATGATAGATGAGTTAGTATGCAGTCAGGATTGACCTGAATTCGAATATATCAGGCCTTTGGGGGGTGGCTAAAGCCTGCCCCATACTCGCACACGACAGGCGAGAACATGAGCAGTCTGCAGTAAGTGTTAGAGCCTTGCTCTGTGCTTTTACTTACAATGGGGGCTTTCTATAGACTGCAGATAAATGTCTCTCAGTCAGCTGATGGAGGTCTGCTGCTCCAGTTAGCAGCTGATAAACTGGGTTACAGGCTGTGCTCAACGGCTTTCTGCAGCACGTCACACAGTCACACAGCAGGCATGCCTCAACACTGTAACACACACCACGAAGGCTCTGTTGGTTCCTTCAAAACTGATTTAACCATTCTATTAAAGAGGGCAGTTACATAGCGCTGCATTTGACAACTGACTTAACGAGTTTATTAAAGAGGGCAGTTATACAGCGTTGAGTTTTATGAAGGTGGTCATTTGTGTGGTGGAGCAGCTGACTTGTCTGCAGGTTGACTCGGTTGTCCCTCTGTTCTCTGCAGTACTTTGCCTCAGTGATCAGCAGTCTGCTCTCAGTCGCCTGGATCGGACAGCAGGTGCACAACCTGTTCCTCACATACCTGATCGGTGAGTAGCTTGCCCCACACACACACACACAACACACACACACACACACACACACACACACACACACACACACACACACACACACACACACACACACACTAAAGTACTGTATATGAAAGATTCAGCATTAGTTGGCTGTTTCTCTGTCATTTTGGCTTTTTAAACATCCCCATTTTGGTTTTATAAAGAGGTCGGCATGAACACAGAATTCTGCTCCTGAAAAATATTGTCCTGTGCATCTGTGCCTGACTCAAACAAAAACACTCCAGCCATGATTTTATTTTCACATGTAGACAAGATGGTTATGGTTTCATTTTTATTTCAGTTTATGACAAATCATCCCCCCCCCCCACCATGATGATCCCTAATAAGGAGTATTGTTCCACTAAAATAACACGCGTAGCCAGAGCTGTGTAGAGTAGAGCTGTGTAGAGCTGTGTAGAGTAGAGCTGTGTAGAGTAGAGCTGTGTAGAGCTGTGTAGAGTAGAGCTGTGTAGAGTAGAGCTGTGTAGAGCTGTGTAGAGTAGAGCTGTGTAGAGTAGAGCTGTGTAGAGTAGAGCTGTGGAGAGTAGAGCTGTGTAGAGCTGTGTAGAGCTGTGTAGAGTAGAGCTGTGTAGAGTAGAGCTGTGTAGAGTAGAGCTGTGTAGAGCTGTGCAGAGTAGAGCTGTGTAGAGCTGTGCAGAGTAGAGCTGTGTAGAGCTGTGTAGAGCTGTGTAGAGCTGTGTAGAGTAGAGCTGTGCAGAGCTGTGCAGAGCTGTGTAGAGTAGAGCTGTGTAGAGTAGAGCTGTGTAGAGTAGAGCTGTGTAGAGCTGAGCTGTGTAGAGCTGTGTAGAGTAGAGCTGTGTACAGTAGAACTGTGTAGAGCTGAGCTGTGTAGAGCTGTGTAGAGTAGAGCTGTGTACAGTAGAGCTGTGTAGAGCTGAGCTGTGTAGAGCTGTGTAGAGCTGTGTAGAGTAGAGCTGTGCAGAGCTGTGTAGAGTAGAGCTGTGTAGAGTAGAGCTGTGTAGAGTAGAGCTGTGTAGAGCTGTGTAGAGTAGAGCTGTGTACAGTAGAGCTGTGTAGAGCTGAGCTGTGTAGAGCTGTGCTGTGGTGCCTGAGGGAAAGTGATGGTTGGTGAGTCTGTGCATCAGCAGCTCTGCTGGCTGGATGTGTGTGAGCTTCATCACCAGCAGGATAGGTTGAGACACAACCCAGGATGACTGGTGGAACAGCTTCAGGCTGAAATGACTGTTCTGGAATCTGAAGACCTGTGAGAAACGCACGACATGTGAAATAAGAAAATGCTTCCAGATACCTTCTCTGGGGAAGATCAGGCAATTTTACAAAATGGGTTTTAGGTTTTATCTCTTTTATCTCTTTTTTTTAAGCGTTTGAATTTTTGGTATGATGCGTGTGTTTTATATTACCTGGCTGCAAACCAATTTCCCTGTAAGGGACTATAAAGTTACCGTTGACCTTTGGGGTCACTGCACAGGAAGGAGGACTGTCTTTTGCAACTCATTTCACACAGTCATTGCATGAGGTGGTTTTCAGCCAAACCAGGAAGGGAGAAAATCTCAACCACAGATGATGCGTCAACTCTGAGCTTCTAGTCGGAAACATATTTGTCGACGACCTATTTTCACTGTTGAAAACTAGACGTTAACTAAATAAAAAACAAAGTTGTGATGACAAGGACTATGAAGAAATCTGTTCACATTTTCATCAACAAATAAAAACTAGGCAAAAATGTTAGGGAGGGACAAATTGGGACGTGTCTGTATTGCACGTTCAAACCTTAATACTATTCCATAATAGATTCATAGATCTTTCCAATGAGTTAGACCATTTGAAAGAAACAGTAGTTAGGGTTTTCTTTAGGAATGCACCGATCCACATTTTTTCACTTCCGATCCGATTCCGATACCTGAATTTGGATATCTGCCGATACCGATATTATGCCGATACCAATATTTTTCTTGAATATACAGTATAGGCAAAGATTTGGCCCATTAAAGATTTTTTTTTAAATATACCTTGCAAAAAGCAGACAAAATTAAGGAAATATACAAGGCAAAGAAGGATACTATTATACATGGGCAAATTACGGCCCGCGCTGGAATTGCAATTCCCCCTCCCCTCGATTCCGATCCGATTTGTGAATCATGAATTGGTGCCAATATCGGCTACCGATATTGGATCGGATCGGCCCACACCCCTAGTTTTCTTTGACTAAAGCTGTGTTCACACCGAGATATTTCTTTTTCGCTCTGTCGCTTGATTCAACCCTTTGGAATCGCTCTGTCGCTGTGTTTAAATCGCTCGTCAACAGGCACACGAATTGACGGACATCTGGGGGCTATACGCAATGTTACGTTACGCAATGTCATGATGTTTGTCCACTACGAGCCACCGTAGTTGTTTACAAGCTAAGCCTATCAGCGTGCTCCTAACGCGAGCTCTATACCGGTAGAACAGACTTCACTTCATTTTTTTTTTTTTTCTGGGTAAAAAAACAAATACAAACATCACAGGATGCAGGTATTGCCCAAAGGATAGCACATCAAAGTATTTACACACTTGTTTCCAATGTGTACCATACAGTACATTACATTACATTACAGTACATTACAGTACATGCAGCCAGTAAAATCTACAAAAATCACAAAAAGACATAAAACATAGACGACAATATACTCTAAGAAATAATAGCTCTAATCATTAATTGACCTCCACAAGAGCTGCTTCACATGCTTTCTATACACACCTCTGCTCTGGCACTGTTTAATCTGTAGGGGAAGGCTATTCCATAGGGTAATGCCAGTGTAGAAAAAGGTCACTCTGCCAGTATTATTCACACGGGGAATTTTGCAAGACATTACGCTTGCCCGTGTATTGTGGCTGTGCTGATTGTGTACCATTTCTATATGAGTATCCAGGTACCTTGGTGCATCATGTCAGCTGTCAGCCTGTCAATCAGCTGTCAATGCGGTTTGTTGCCACACAATAAACCAGCGGTTTGTTCCAAGCCAGTGTGATCCTTGACTCACTCTCACACGGCAGCCAATCAGCGTTGAACAGCGAGCGACTGATGCCAGCGTAATTTCGCTTGAGTTGGGATATTTCATCTCGGGCGATGAGCGAATTTTCGCCCTATCGCTCGTTTGCATTGACTTTGTATGTAAACTCGATGCCAGCGAAAAACTTTAATAGGTCGGTGTAAACGCAGCTTTTGACTTTGTTCACACCAGAAGCAGAGCTGAAGCTGTGCTGAACAGAAGCTGAGTGTCACGCTAACCCGGTCACACAAGAAGCACTCTCTTTTCCTCAGCACCTGGCTCAGTGCTGCCTTGCCCCCGCCCACAACTTGCATTGACTTCATGCCTGGCAGCTCGGGTTCAGAGCGCTGCACGCTTGGGTAATAGAACAGAATCCTGAACTATCGCTTCAGCGTGGCTTTGGCGTGGCGTGTGGCTGGTGTGAACGGTCTCGCCTGTTAACAAGGAGGCCGAAATGAAACTGCTTTGGCGTATGGTGTGAACAAGGGCTAAGATGATGAGACTAAAATATTCAGACTTTTAGTCAACTAAAATTTGACTAAACAACAACAAGTTGAGGTTAAATATGATAAGGACATTTGACACAGGACTAAGACAACATTTAAAAATAGCTGCCAAAACTAACCCTGTTTGTTTGTTTGCCTCAGTGACCCTGCTGCTGCTCCTGCCCGGCCTGAACCAGCACGGTGTCATCACCAAGTACGCCTCCATGGCCAAGAGGGAGATCAACAAACTGCTCAAACAAAAGGAGAAGAAGAACGAGTAGAGAGAGAGGGGGGGGGGGTTAGAGGGAGAGAGAGAGCAAGGAAGAGAGGGAGAGGAGGGTGAGAGAGCGAGAGGAAGGGAGAGGGCCGCGGAGAGAGAGGGGGAGAGAGGGGGGGGCACAGAGGGAGAGAGAGGGGGTGGAGAGGGGGGGCACAGAGAGAGAGAGAGAGAGAGGGGGGGGCACAGAGGAAGGGGGAGAGGGGGGGGGTGGAGAGAGAGGGGAGCACAGAGGGAGAGAGAGCGAGAGAGAGACAGGGGAAAGTTGACCTCGGTCTCTGCCGCTTTTTCACACATTGAAGAAGTTTTGTTTGTCCCTCTACTGCCCCCTACTGCCCCCTGTGACATTTGACCCCATCACCTTGTGGAATTATTATTATTATTATTATCATGCAATTCATCTGGACTCTCACACATCATTCAACCATCACATTGGCCTTATTTAATTCTACCACTGCACTTCTCACTAAGTCAAGTTGGCCATGTTCCATACACCACACTGAAGTGTTCCAAACTGACACACACACACACACACACACACACACACACACACACACACACACACACACACACACACACACACACACACACACACACACACAAACACACAAACAAACAAACAAACACACTTTTTTTTATGTCAGTCATGCCTTTTTAAGCCATTTCCTCTATTAGTGAAAGAAAGTGACTACTGAGCAGAGTTGCTGTAGCTTGACAGCATTGTTTTTAAACTCCTACATCGCTTACAATGACTTGTTACATGAGAAGTTGAACAGGTCATAAGACTTCCTGTTTGTCTTTTTTTTTTTTTTTTTTTTTTTTTACACTTCTTCTTTGGTTGTATTTAAATATAGTGCTGAAAACAAAACTGGATTCAAAGCAGAGCTCTTCTGTGGCATCTAGCCCGTTTGTAGATGCAAGCCCACTGCTGTACTGCTGGGTGCCCCCCCCCCCCCCCCTCACAGTCTATACTCTGGTGTGGTGTGGGGTGCCCCCCCCTCACAGTCTATACTCTGGTGTGAGGTGGGGTGCCCCCCCCTCACAGTCTATACTCTGGTGTGAGGTGGGGTGCCTCCCCCCCTCACAGTCTATACTCTGGTGTGAGGTGGGGTGCCTCCCCCCTCACAGTCTATACTCTGGTGTGGGGTGCCTCCCCCCTCACAGTCTATACTCTGGTGTGGGGTGGGGTGCCTCCCCCCTCACAGTCTATACTCTGGTGTGAGGTGGGGTGCCTCCCCCCTCACAGTCTATACTCTGGTGTGGGGTGCCTCCCCCCTCACAGTCTATACTCTGGTGTCGGGTGGGGTGCCTCCCCCCTCACAGTCTATACTCTGGTGTGGGGTGCTCTATGTAAATAGGCCTGTCTGTCCCTGTACTTCCTCTGTTCTTGTGATTAGTCTGGTTTTGTTTTTCAATGTGACTTTCTGGTCTGACCTCTGTTCATTTCACCTATTTTTTTTTCTTTATTTGAGATCTTTATGAAAAATGAAATAAAGTGTGATTTAAATTAACCTTTTTTGTGTGCCTTTGAGCTGCCTTTTCTTTGGGTTGGGTTGCAGTAGATGGATGCTGGTATGTACGTACAGCGCATGGGAGAGGAAACAACGAGCCAGTGCATTGACACTGCACTTGATCCTGTTGGGTAAACTAGGGCTGTAGTGGAATGAGGCAGAGTTTACTCACCTATTTTCAGATGAACTATCAATGTGGGGAACAAGGTGGGTAAACTACTCGACTTGGGATAGCTTAACCACCCCTCTGTGTTTACCACTATACCCCTGGGTAAACTATGTTTTGCTGGCTTCATTTTACATTGTGATTAGTTAACAGGGTTCTCACGGGTTCTTGAAATCCTCAACGTTAATACAAATGGAAATCTGTTGCTGGACGATGGCCACTGACTCTTAGCTTATCCTGCCAGATGGTTTGTTTTCACATAACCATCTGGAAGCGAGTCATTTTAGTGTACTCTAGTCATAAGTCTAGAACAACTAATTTGATTTAGAAGAATGAGGTTATTACTATTATTATTTCCTTGTGTAAATACTAGACAGAACTAGATTGTGATCCACACTCCATACCATTTGGTGGCGGTAATGCACCAATTCGTTTGCCAACCACCAATAAATCTGAAAGAACGCCAAGGTGGTAGTTTGCGTAACTGCCCACTAGGCGGCGCACATGCACCGGTCTTTAGTCAGCTAGCCAACAACAGAAATAGCGTTCCCAGGTTTTTGGTTTTAGGCAATAAATCAGTTTTTCGTTTGTTGAAATGGCATCTAACGGTAAGTATGGATAGTGCGATAGTGAATGTTAAGCAATACATCCATGATGTTAACAAGCTCGTAGATATATTCACCTTCACTGTGCTAAGCTGACGTTAAACCTCCGACCTAGCTTAGGTCGACCAGTAATGCTATAATCTAGCTAGCCCAGTGCTAATCATTTGGCTGCTTGTGTGCTACGAATTAGTTGTGTCTGTGGGTTCTGCGTCTGTTGTGCAGAGGATGACTCAGATGATTGAGATATAATTACACTGCTACGAGCCATTCAGTCTATGCTTTATGTCGAGAACGTCACGCCAAACTCCATGTACAATCTAGCAATTAAGCACCACGGTGCAAAGACACAACCTCAGGAAATGTGACTCTGTTACTCGGGACGAGGCTGTTTTCAATACGGCTGCATACAACATATAATCAACGAAGCAGCATTTATGTGAATAACATTTTAACTTTTCCCCACTCTGCTGGCTACCGCCCCCCTCCCCACACACACACACACACACACACACTGAATTCTGATGTAACGTGTGTCAGTTCCATACACCAACCAATACATAACTAAAGTTGATATTTTATTGGAACAACTGCTGTTTGGTGGATTATATGCACGCCGAATTGAAGATAGGATCCGACTGATTCAGAAAACGTGTTACTTTATTAGGTAACCATGATGTGTACCAGATAGATCTGCGTTTGCTGACAGTTTGCCAGGTTTTTGAATGGCACTTTGATTGATGTCACAATGCCGACACGAGCAGTGACTGTTTAGAGCCATGTCAATAGTCACATGACAGAAGGGTGATCGGGATTCATAAGATCATTTCTGTTAATAATGATCTCACTGATGATGTCACAATGCCTGACATCATCCTGATTCTGATTCTGATCCTGATTCTGATCCAATGTTTCAAAAATTGAAACAGACAAACAAACAGAGCAGAGCCCACTTACCCCCGTTTATATATTGTAATTGTATGATTCAGTGTTTTACTAGGTGCTTATTTTAAGATGTCACTCCATTGACACCCCCCCCCCCCTTTTCCCTAGATTATTCCCAGTCGTCATCTGCCCAGGGGTAAGTCTCTAACCAGTTTAGACTGTACACATGAGGAATAGACAAGTCTCTAACCAGTTTAGACTGTACACATGAGGAATAGACAAGTCTCTAACCAGTTTAGACTGTACACATGAGGAATAGACACGTCTCTAACCAGTTTAGACTGTACACATGAGGAATAGACACGTCTCTAACCAGTTTAGACTGTACACATGAGGAATAGACAAGTCTCTAACCAGTTTAGACTGTACACATGAGGAATAGACAAGTCTCTAACCAGTTTAGACTGTACACATGAGGAATAGACAAGTCTCTAACCAGTTTAGACTGTACACATGAGGAATAGACAAGTCTCTAACCAGTTTAGACTGTACACATGAGGAATAGACAAGTCTCTAACCAGTTTAGACTGTACACATGAGGAATAGACAAGTCTCTAACCAGTTTAGACTGTACACATGAGGAATAGACAAGTCTCTAACCAGTTTAGACTGTACACATGAGGAATAGACAAGTCTCTAACCAGTTTAGACTGTACACATGAGGAATAGACAAGTCTCTAACCAGTTTAGACTGTACACATGAGGAATAGACAAGTCTCTAACCAGTTTAGACTGTACACATGAGGAATAGACACGTCTCTAACCAGTTTAGACTGTACACATGAGGAATAGACACGTCTCTAACCAGTTTAGACTGTACACATGAGGAATAGACAAGTCTCTAACCAGTTTAGACTGTACACATGAGGAATAGACAAGTCTCTAACCAGTTTAGACTGTACACATGAGGAATAGACAAGTCTCTAACCAGTTTAGACTGTACACATGAGGAATAGACAAGTCTCTAACCAGTTTAGACTGTACACATGAGGAATAGACAAGTCTCTAACCAGTTTAGACTGTACACATGAGGAATAGACAAGTCTCTAACCAGTTTAGACTGTACACATGAGGAATAGACAAGTCTCTAACCAGTTTAGACTGTACACATGAGGAATAGACAGGGGTAAGTCTCTAACCAGTTTAGACTGTACACATGAGGAATAGACAGGGGTAAGTCTCTAACCAGTTTAGACTGTACACATGAGGAATAGACTGTGATGTTATTCATATGGCCCTGGACAGTTTAATAACTCCAGGACATACTAGTGTAAAGTGTCCTGAACTAGAAATTGATCCATATAGCCAGAACTAGGGCTGCAACTAACGATTATTGTCATTATCAATTTTATATATATATAAAATCAATCATTGACACTTTTCCTGTGTGAGCTGTGTGTTTGTGTGACGTCAAGTGACAGCCTGTTTTCCTGCCTGCAGCTATGGCTCGTATGGTGGTGGAGCTAACCAGGGCTACGCTCAGTCCCCTGGTCAGAGCTACAGCCAGCAGGGTTACGGAGGCTATGGCCAGAACTCTGACAGCAACTCTGCCTCCTACAACCAAGGAAGCTATGGCCAACCTCAGTCAGGTATATGAGTAGGGATGGGGCTCGAGACCTGGTTCCATAAGGACCCGGTTCCAAATATCTCAAAACCCGAAAATAAATAAGGTCAGAGCTTATCGATATTGTTATCGATACTAGAGGCCGCTGGTCCTTCATAGCAAAGTCCCGTTCATTGACCATAATAATCCAATTGATAATAATTGATTGATTTTATTATGGATATAAAAGACAACAAAATCCAAGGGATAAACATGTAAAAGTGTGAACTCTTATTTATTTCCTGGTCTTAGAAAACAGGACATACAGTAACACATAAAATCATACAAACAACACAGATCAACCAAGAATACAAAGAAACAAGAGATACAAGCAACACAAGTTCAAAAACCATTTCAACGAAAGGCTCAGCACGTTACTCGAGCTTACTCAGCAAGAATTTTTTTCAGAAGGTTTTTAAAACCATTCAGAGAATTTGCAGACTTAATTTGGTTTAGGGATCTTGTTCCACCCCCCCCCCCCCCCCCCCCCCGCTTTTTAGGTTGGGTAGTTTCAAGTTCGCGACACTAGCTCTGGTGTTCAGGCTATGACTGTCCCGAACAAACTGAAACTACTTAGTAAAGTAATTTGGGCAAAGGTCTTGCAAAATTTTATAGACCATGATGGGAGTTTTAACTTTGTCCTTGAGTGGATTTTCCAAATGACAGAGAGTGCCGCCCATAGCTTCACTCGTCATACGTTTCCTGTAACTTAATACCATTACACAACAACCGAAAAACTGGCTTGGTCCCTTCATTTATGCTTTGTTCCAAAAACAATACATTCAGATTTTCCTAAGTGCAAGGATAGCTTATTGTTGCATAACCATGTGCTTACATTTAGAAGCTCTTAACTACAGTAAGTGATAATCTGACTGACTCTAAACACTCTCCGGTTACCAACAAGGTGGAATCGTAAGCATACAGAAATATAGGACATGAACAGGCTGACTCCATGTCATTAATATACAACAAAAATAATAAAGGACCAATGATGCTTCCTTGAGGGACCCCACAGGTGCGGTTTTTGGGCTCAGAGAGTACACCTCCTACTTCTACCCTTTGGACTCTGTCGGAGAGGTATGACTATCCGATTCAGTGCCTCCCCTTTAAAACCTATTGCCTTCAATTTACACTGTAAGATTTGGTGATTGACAGTGTCGAATGCTTTTTGCCATTCCGCATTACTTGCCACAGTGAATTTGCTTCTTTGAAATTATATGAAATATTAAACTGGTTGACATAATTAAAAATCTGCTCGTGAACAGCTCTCTTTAAGATTTTACTTAAAACACTTAAAATAGACACAGGCCTGTAGTTACTTTATTCCATCTTAAAACCTTTTTTGTATAAGGCAGTAACTCGTGCCTTTTTACATTCCTGTGGGACTTTTGATTGAGAAATGGAAAGATTTCAAATATGTGTGACAAATGGGGCAATGACCTCTACAGCATCTCTCAGGACCTTGGCTGGGATGGCATCCAAGCAATTTGATGACTGTTGAGATTGTTACCTGGGAAACAGAGAACTGAGGCCTGTACTACGAAGCTAGTTTAATGCCTTATCCGAGTAAGTTTGAGTTTAAACCTGGTTTAGCCGTACTACAAAGCAAGTTAACTTTCAATCACCATGGCAACTGACGCTGCAAAGCTAACCTGGTCGCGACCAGGTTAGCTTCAGAGGATAAGATCAAAATCCATGAGAGACCCATATAATCGGCTCTCTGGAGTCACTCACCATTCATAAGATCGCCATATGAAAAATAGATTGCAGTCAACTGAGAATAGATTAGAACAAGCAAAACATTCGTGGCTCTGTAGGCTACATAATTAAATTAAGCCTACTTACCACTTTATGTCTTAACAGCTCAACGATGCGTGGAGAAATATGATCACTATTAATCACCGCGGCGCATATCATGAATGGACCCTCAAATGGAGTGAGGGTGATATTCTCCTACATGCCAGAAAAGCCTATACATATAATATAGATATGGGATAAATATGGGATAGCCCCAATACTAAATATGCAGGCTATTCTTGCATCTTTCAGCTGGAACTGTGTCCTGTAGGCTGTATGCCAATATATGAGCAAAAATAGGCTAGTTTTTATCAATGATAACTATGCCCGCATCGTCTCAATTCAGTTCAGCAGTTTTCTCTTTTATAGTAGGCTATTAGGCTTTATACTAGGCTATTTTATATATGAATTATTCGATCAGTGCAACCACACACATGAGTGATAGAGATCATTATTCATTGAGCATGCGTTTCTAAATCTATGGTCTAAATAGGCTTACAGATTGTGGAAATGTATAGACTGAGATTACACATTTACATTTGTTGCTGCTGTATCAATGCAGCTGTATCAGACAGAAATCGCTGATCAAAGTAAATCAAATGACTGATGTGAATACAAGCTGCTGCTTTAGACAGCCCTTCAGCAGACTATCCAACGCGGATTTTCCTTCTGACATTAAATCGCGGATACATTAAATATCCGCTAAAACTCTGATCATGCACTGCGCTTTGAACGAGGAAATGGGTGTGGAAATGGGTGTGGGCGTGGATCAACTCAGCTGTTCATAATGTGATTGGCTAGCGCACCTCTTTCGCGTGGACGCGCGCCTGTGCACGAGCGAAAAACGTGCGCGTGCACAGGCAGATCCCAGGTCCACTTACCTAGTAGAAAACCAGCGTCGTAGTATCAGTTAACTAGATAGCTTTGATCCTGTTCAGTCAAACCAGATCAAAGGGACTTATCGCGGATCTGTTAAACTAGCTTGGTAGTACAGGCCTCTGCTCCTCTAGAGGATCTGTTAAACTAGCTTGGTAGTACAGGCCTCTGCTCCTCTAGAATCTGTTAAACTAGCTTGGTAGTACAGGGCTCTGCTCCTCTAGAGGATCTGTTAAACTAGCTTGGTAGTACAGGGCTCTGCTCCTCTAGAATCCCTTTAGACTGGATCTGTTAAACTAGCTTGGTAGTACAGGGCTCTGCTCCTCTAGAATCCCTTTAGACTGCTAATACTTTTTCACTAGTGGTTCATCAAAGTCCTTTGTGTTAACAGGAAGTTTCTGCACTAAGTCGTTTGCTATGGTTGTAAAAAAACGGATTAAAACTGTCAGTGACTGTAGCCTTATCAAAGCTTAGAGACCCATTGATATTCAAACCTATACTACTTTGTTTATTTTTGGGCTTTTCCTTGGTCCCTAATAACTAAAAGAAAAACCACAGCAAAACAGCAGCTACCACTGTTTCATAAAGCTAGAATCAGAGGGATAACTCATTCCCGGGGCTCAGAAGTAACATGACTTTTTAAACTGTGGATTTTTTAAATGTGAATATTTGGGCGACATTTCCATTTTCATTCAAGATCTTACTCAAGTGTAGAATTTAGAACAACATTGACTGTTGCTTCCTTGCTATGGTTCTGTGGCAAATGTATGTCTAATTCCATACTAGTCATTTTATTGTCATGACCACTATATTCTCCTCATGTCCATCTCCTCTCTCCTAGGAGGATATGGTTCTCCCCCTCCTACCCAGAGTGGAGGTAGCTATCCCCAGCCTACCCAGAGTGGAGGTAGCCATCCCCAGCCTACCCAGAGTGGAAGTGGCTATCCCCAGTCTAGCCAGTCCTATAGCTCTGGAGGCTATAGCAGTGGCAGCCAAGCCTCTCCTAGCAGCTACAGCCAGCAGTCGTACTCGTCTTATGGCCAGCAGCAGCCCTCCTCCTCCCCACCTCCAGGGTAAGACATCATTACCGTTACTACTTCTAATTCACTGCTTTAGTCCATCACACAGGTTTTCAAAGTGGGAGGCGGGCCTCCCCAGTGGGGCTCTAAGCAGTTTCAGGGGAGGCTCAGTGAATGGAAGTGGAAAAAAAAGTTATTAAATTAGTTATCAAAAGCAGGTAACATAGAATAGCCTAAATGTGTGTGATTTGGTTTGT
>NC_139644.1:4017443-4022443 GCF_964638095.1 Poromitra crassiceps | reverse complement strand
CAGACATGCAGCAAGTATCAACCTCTCTATACAGACAGACATGCAGCAAGTATCAATCTCTCTATACAGACAGACATGCAGCAAGTATCAATCTCTCTATACAGACAGACATGCAGCAAGTATCAACCTCTCTATACAGACAGACATGCAGCAAGTATCAACCTCTCTATACAGACAGACATGCAGCAAGTATCAATCTCTCTATACAGACAGACATGCAGCAAGTATCAATCTCTCCATACAGACAGACATGCAGCAAGTATCAACCTCTCCATACAGACAGACATGCAGCAAGTATCAATCTCTCCATACAGACAGACATGCAGCAAGTATCAACCTCTCTATACAGACAGACATGCAGCAAGTATCAACCTCTCCATACAGACAGACATGCAGCAAGTATCAATCTCTCTATACAGACAGACATGCAGCAAGTATCAATCTCTCTATACAGACAGACATGCAGCAAGTATCAATCTCTCTATACAGACAGACATGCAGCAAGTATCAATCTCTCCATGAAGACAGACATGCAGCAAGTATCAATCTCTCCATGAAGACAGACATGCAGCAAGTATCAATCTCTCTATACAGACAGACATGCAGCAAGTATCAATCTCTCTATACAGACAGACATGCAGCAAGTATCAATCTCTCTATACAGACAGACATGCAGCAAGTATCAATCTCTCCATATACAGACAGACATGCAGCAAGTATCAATCTCTCCATGAAGACAGACATGCAGCAAGTATCAATCTCTCTATACAGACAGACATGCAGCAAGTATCAATCTCTCCATACAGACAGACATGCAGCAAGTATCAATCTCTCTATACAGACAGACATGCAGCAAGTATCAACCTCTCCATACAGACAGACATGCAGCAAGTATCAATCTCTCTATACAGACAGACATGCAGCAAGTATCAATCTCTCTATACAGACAGACATGCAGCAAGTATCAATCTCTCTATACAGACAGACATGCAGCAAGTATCAATCTCTCTATACAGACAGACATGCAGCAAGTATCAATCTCTCTATACAGACAGACATGCAGCAAGTATCAATCTCTCTATACAGACAGACATGCAGCAAGTATCAATCTCTCCATACAGACAGACATGCAGCAAGTATCAATCTCTCCATACAGACAGACATGCAGCAAGTATCAATCTCTCCATGAAGACAGACATGCAGCAAGTATCAATCTCTCTATACAGACAGACATGCAGCAAGTATCAATCTCTCTATACAGACAGACATGCAGCAAGTATCAATCTCTCTATACAGACAGACATGCAGCAAGTATCAACCTCTCTATACAGACAGACATGCAGCAAGTATCAATCTCTCCATACAGACAGACATGCAGCAAGTATCAATCTCTCTATACAGACAGACATGCAGCAAGTATCAATCTCTCTATACAGACAGACATGCAGCAAGTATCAATCTCTCCATGAAGACAGACATGCAGCAAGTATCAATCTCTCTATACAGACAGACATGCAGCAAGTATCAATCTCTCTATACAGACAGACATGCAGCAAGTATCAACCTCTCTATACAGACAGACATGCAGCAAGTATCAATCTCTCTATACAGACAGACATGCAGCAAGTATCAATCTCTCTATACAGACAGACATGCAGCAAGTATCAACCTCTCTATACAGACAGACATGCAGCAAGTATCAACCTCTCTATACAGACAGACATGCAGCAAGTATCAATCTCTCTATACAGACAGACATGCAGCAAGTATCAATCTCTCCATACAGACAGACATGCAGCAAGTATCAACCTCTCCATACAGACAGACATGCAGCAAGTATCAATCTCTCCATACAGACAGACATGCAGCAAGTATCAACCTCTCTATACAGACAGACATGCAGCAAGTATCAACCTCTCCATACAGACAGACATGCAGCAAGTATCAATCTCTCTATACAGACAGACATGCAGCAAGTATCAATCTCTCTATACAGACAGACATGCAGCAAGTATCAATCTCTCTATACAGACAGACATGCAGCAAGTATCAATCTCTCCATGAAGACAGACATGCAGCAAGTATCAATCTCTCCATGAAGACAGACATGCAGCAAGTATCAATCTCTCTATACAGACAGACATGCAGCAAGTATCAATCTCTCTATACAGACAGACATGCAGCAAGTATCAATCTCTCCATACAGACAGACATGCAGCAAGTATCAATCTCTCCATGAAGACAGACATGCAGCAAGTATCAATCTCTCTATACAGACAGACATGCAGCAAGTATCAATCTCTCTATACATACAGACATGCAGCAAGTATCAATCTCTCTATACATACAGACATGCAGCAAGTATCAATCTCTCTATACATACAGACATGCAGCAAGTATCAATCTCTCTATACATACAGACATGCAGCAAGTATCAATCTCTCTATACAGACAGACATGCAGCAAGTATCAATCTCTCTATACAGACAGACATGCAGCAAGTATCAATCTCTCTATACAGACAGACATGCAGCAAGTATCAATCTCTCTATACAGACAGACATGCAGCAAGTATCAATCTCTCTATACAGACAGACATGCAGCAAGTATCAATCTCTCCATGAAGACAGACATGCAGCAAGTATCAATCTCTCCATACAGACAGACATGCAGCAAGTATCAACCTCTCCATACAGACAGACATGCAGCAAGTATCAATCTCTCTATACAGACAGACATGCAGCAAGTATCAATCTCTCTATACAGACAGACATGCAGCAAGTATCAATCTCTCTATACAGACAGACATGCAGCAAGTATCAATCTCTCTATACAGACAGACATGCAGCAAGTATCAATCTCTCTATACAGACAGACATGCAGCAAGTATCAATCTCTCCATACAGACAGACATGCAGCAAGTATCAATCTCTCTATACAGACAGACATGCAGCAAGTATCAATCTCTCCATACAGACAGACATGCAGCAAGTATCAATCTCTCCATACAGACAGACATGCAGCAAGTATCAATCTCTCTATACAGACAGACATGCAGCAAGTATCAATCTCTCTATACAGACAGACATGCAGCAAGTATCAATCTCTCTATACAGACAGACATGCAGCAAGTATCAACCTCTCCATACAGACAGACATGCAGCAAGTATCAATCTCTCCATACAGACAGACATGCAGCAAGTATCAATCTCTCCATACTAGGGATGTCACGGTACACAAAAGTCACGGTTCGGTACGTACCTCGGTTTTGGGGTCACGGTTCGGTACGAACACGGTACAACAGAGAAAAAAAGCAACAAATGTCAAATTCAGCGTAAAATTTTTTTTTTTCACCTTCCGAAGTAAGTAGGCTAACGTTATTGGCTGCGAGTTTTGTTTACCATAATGATTATGTTCGGTCATCATAATGGATTATTGGAACATGACAAGGAGTCATGCCCTCTTCCTCACCACATCTTGCTTGTTATCTCACGCGATGTAAGTTGCTTGTTTACAGACGTGTTGCCGCGACGTGCAACTATATAGAGGACGTTGCGCGTCGCGGCTACGTAACGTTACATTAGCAAGCATACCTCATTGGCTTGATGTTGACAGAATTTGCAAAACAGCTTATCGCCTGAGTCATAAAAGTCATTAGGATACTGCTCTGCACTCGCTTTTTTGACGACAGTAAAGGGGGGGCAGCTGGACGCTTCAATATTGTTGTGGTTTTGTGAAGTAGCATGGAAGCGACGTACGGCTTGTAAACATGCTGGAGCGACCCCCGGTAATGTTTCCTCTCCACAAAACGTTCCATTCAGTGAACTCGGATTTCTATGGCCCTTGTGTTATTTTGGTGTGTCTTCTTCTGTGGCGTTTATGGCGTTCAAACAGCGTTTAGGTGCTTTACCACCACCTTCTTCTGGATTTGACGTATTCGTCGTGTCGCTTCACGCACCACGTACCGCGACACCCCTACTCCATACAGACATGCAGCAAGTATCAATCTCTCCATACAGACAGACATGCAGCAAGTATCAATCTCTCCATGAAGACAGACATGCAGCAAGTATCAATCTCTCTATACAGACAGACATGCAGCAAGTATCAATCTCTCTATACAGACAGACATGCAGCAAGTATCAATCTCTCCATATACAGACAGACATGCAGCAAGTATCAATCTCTCCATACAGACAGACATGCAGCAAGTATCAATCTCTCTATACAGACAGACATGCAGCAAGTATCAATCTCTCCATATACAGACAGACATGCAGCAAGTATCAATCTCTCTATACAGACAGACATGCAGCAAGTATCAATCTCTCCATACAGACAGACATGCAGCAAGTATCAATCTCTCTATACAGACAGACATGCAGCAAGTATCAACCTCTCCATGAAGACAGACATGCAGCAAGTATCAATCTCTCCATACAGACAGACATGCAGCAAGTATCAATCTCTCCATGAAGACAGACATGCAGCAAGTATCAATCTCTCCATGAAGACAGACATGCAGCAAGTATCAATCTCTCCATGCAGACAGACATGCAGCAAGTATCAATCTCTCTATACAGACAGACATGCAGCAAGTATCAATCTCTCTATACAGACAGACATGCAGCAAGTATCAATCTCTCCATACAGACAGACATGCAGCAAGTATCAATCTCTCTATACAGACAGACATGCAGCAAGTATCAATCTCTCTATACAGACAGACATGCAGCAAGTATCAATCTCTCCATACAGACAGACATGCAGCAAGTATCAATCTCTCCATGAAGACAGACATGCAGCAAGTATCAATCTCTCCATACAGACAGACATGCAGCAAGTATCAATCTCTCCATGAAGACAGACATGCAGCAAGTATCAATCTCTCCATGAAGACAGACATGCAGCAAGTATCAATCTCTCTATACAGACAGACATGCAGCAAGTATCAATCTCTCCATGAAGACAGACATGCAGCAAGTATCAATCTCTCCATG
>NC_139644.1:3952443-4014943 GCF_964638095.1 Poromitra crassiceps | reverse complement strand
TTTTTACTGCAAATGTCTAAATATCGGTTATCGGTCTCTTTGATTACCTACTGATGATCGATATCGGTATTGGCCCTGAAAAAAACATATCGGTCGATCCCTAATTTACACTGAACATTGTTTCACAAGCGAAAATAGTATAAAACATTTTTTTCGACGAGGGTCAATCATATCTTTCCAATCACTCAAGGAAAGGAAAATATATTTTGGTCAGAGAAGGGTCACGGCTTTTCATTTCAGAGCACTCCAAATCCCTCCACTGACCCCCCCCCTCTAAATAACGAACAGTCCCTAACCATTAGCTACATATCACTAGCTGACATATTTTCCTGCAGTTCTGGGTGCTGGTGGTGCTTGGCTGAGAAACATGCTAATACAGATTTGTATACTGCTAATGTTTTGGCTCATGCTTTCTGTCCTACCAAAAGTACTTGAGGTGTCATCCTCTAATTGTCATCTCAGGATATGGACAGGACAGCCCACCAATGAGCGGAGGAGGCGGAGGATACGGTGACCAGGAAGGAGGTTACGGAGGTCAGGATGGGCGTGGTGGGCGGGGCCGTGGAGGTGGATATGGTGGTCGCGGCGTCGGTGGATTTGACCGCGGGTTCGAGCGAGGCGGTCGAGGCGGACCACGTGGGAGAGGCAGCATGGGGTAAGTGGTTCAAACTCTCCCCTCCTGTGTAACATATGATCTGTCTCTGTACCTGCATCAGATTCTGTTGGACTCATGTAAGACTCGTGAATTCTCACAGGACGCAGTCGCACCTACAAACTTGATTCAGAGGGAAATCAATGATGTCTCGATTATGAAATTACACCAAGTGCTTCATTCCTCAGCTATAAAATGCTATATTAGCTCCATTATCCCACTCCTGATACACATTTTGAACCAACTGGCACACAGCTTGCCAAATGCCCTCAGGTCCCCCAATGCGCACCGGTGGCACTGCGCTCAAACTGGACTTAGTATATATATATATATATACAGTGTATATATATATATATATATATATATATATATATATATATATATATAACTAGTATATACCAGTTATGACTTATTATCTGACCTCAGACAAACAGCTGGCCTCTGCTCGAGGTCAATGGGCTCTCTGGGACTCAGCTCGTGTACCAAGCAGTGAACTCTCCATGCTCGCTCCTCTCCTCGTCGCTGTTTCATGTTGATGCGTTCATTTTTTTTCCTCTTAACAATCATTAGCAACATGCTACATTCCGTAGCAGTTGTGAGCTGTTTCACTGTATTTTTATTTTATTTTATTTTCCTTCCCAGTTGCTTTTGAGTGGAATTAAAGTTGGGCTAAAGAGCACATACAATGAATTCATCAGGCTACGTTTTGAAATAATGACTGAAACGTTTGTTTCTTTTGCTAGAATTATAATGTGTCACCACATTACCACAGCAATATTTTATTAACACTATAACCTTTTATTATAATGTGTCACCACATTACCACAGCAATATTTTATTAACACTATAACCTTTTATTATAATGTGTCACCACATTACCACAGCAATATTTTATTAACACTATAACCTTTTTGAGATGTCCACATACACATTGCCAATGTGTCTGTGTGTAACAACAAAACACTCTCTTGAGAGTTACATACATTCAGGACATGGATTCTACTTTAGGCCTCTGGGTAATGGGTATACAGTACTCTGGGTAATGGGTATATAGTACTCTGGGTAATGGGTATATAGTACTCTGGGTAATGGGTATATAGTACTCTGGGTAATGGGTATACAGTACTCTGGGTAATGGGTATATAGTACTCTGGGTAATGGGTATACAGTACTCTGGGTAATGGGTATATAGTACTCTGGGTAATGGGTATATAGTACTCTGGGTAATGGGTATACAGTACTCTGGGTAATGGGTATACAGTACTCTGGGTAATGGGTATACAGTACTCTGGGTAATGGGTGTACAGTACTCTGGGTAATGGGTATACAGTACTCTGGGTAATGGGTATACAGTACTCTGGGTAATGGGTATACAGTACTCTGGGTAATGGGTGTACAGTACGTGCACTTAGCCTGGGTGACATGTGACCAGCTCCAAATGAAAAACCACAAAGTAAAAAACAACAACAGGCTTTTAATGGAAAGAGGGAAAAGGGAAACAAAACAGTCATTCCTGATGCTTGTTGCTTTGGACATTGACTGATGGCGATTTCATTGAACGCATCAAGGGTTTAAAGGACTACACTACACTGGATCACCTGACCCAGTATCTGGTGAGACGATTGGTCACCTGACCCAGTATCTGGTGAGAGGAATGGTCACCTGACCCAGTATCTGGTGAGACGATTGGTCACCTGACCCAGTATCTGGTGAGAGGAATGGTCACCTGACCCAGTATCTGGTGAGACGATTGGTCACCTGACCCAGTATCTGGTGAGACGATTGGTCACCTGACCCAGTATCTGGTGAGACGATTGGTCACCTGACCCAGTATCTGGTGAGACGATTGGTCACCTGACCCAGTATCTGGTGAGAGGATTGGTCACCTGACCCAGTATCTGTGTCTCAGGTAGATAGTTCTATGCGGTGTGTACCCTACCACGTTTTCAGAGCAGGAAATCCCAGTTCAGGTGAGATGACACAGGGGGATTTCCTGTGACGTCAACGGGTAAATTCCTAGTTCCCAGTACAAGCTGTACTTTCAAGTGGTCAAACACATCTGAGTGCAGCCCCATCACCCAGGGGTAAAGGGGGTCTGAGATGGTGGGTGTCATGGTGTGGTTTGACACGGAATGACCCGCATCAGCAGCTGGTAGCCTGATTTAAAAAGTAGGCAAAAATAAACCGGTCTCCAGTTTCTATGTTTGCCTGAGTGCTTCAGTGCAAGCACGACATCAAGATCTGAAAAGAGTTTTCTTATGTAGTGATTTTAAATGACAAACAAGTTGGTCAAGTCACAAGTTGAGCTTGTAAACGACACTGTCATCAAACCATGTCGGGGTTTGGACTCTGCCATTCCATCGATTCCGCAAATGAGAGGCTTCATGACTGAATGGTGGTCTGAAACAATCTGGATGACTTGAAAATGTACATCACAGAGTCTGAACAAAACTCACTCATCACACTCGCATCAAACTCACTGATCACAGTGTCTGAACACAACTGGCACTACTGCACAAAAACCAGGACATTTGTGTATAGGTGCGCTGGCCATGCAGTTTTGATTGATGTGAATCATGAGGAGATTTTCAGATTTCAAAGTGGGCCGCGGCATTCTGAAGTTTGGGAACTCCCTGTGCTAAAACATCAAGAGTGGTCAGTGAAGGTCACTGACATGGGGAGACCACTGGAGTGAAGGGAAGATCAGTCTTCTCTTCAGACCGCTGGAACGACCACACTCCCCAAGTGTAGCCTGGAAAGACCATCCTGATCATGTGACCTCGCACTCTTGCTCCATGGGTCACATGGTTTCCCTGGGTCCTTACAAAGTCTTACAAAGTCTCAAATCCAATAATCTGAATTTTAGGCCTCAAAATGTCTTGAATTCGACTACATTTATATAAAATGTCTTAGATCCGATTTTGCCAGGTCTGAAATTGTTTGGGTTATGAAGTTAACGTTACTTTTATAAACTTTATAAAGTTGCATTAAAATAACTATGCATAACAAATTTGGAGCCGCTACAACTTGGGCAAGAAAATGCTGAAATGAGGAACGTTGGTATAATAGTATAGGCATTATAGTTCTGTTGTGTTGTTCTGTATATTAAGTCTTAAAGACATAATAGTATTAATAGTTGTTCTGTTGTGTTGTTCTGTATGGGAAGTCTTAAAGACATAATAGTATTAATAGTTGTTCTGTTGTGTTGTTCTGTATGGGAAGTCTTAAAGACATAATAGTATTAATAGTTGTTATGTTGTGTTGTTCTGTATATGAAGTCTTAAAGACATAATAGTATTAATAGTTGTTCTGTTGTGTTGTTCTGTATATGAAGTCTTAAAGACATAATAGTATTAATAGTTGTTCTGTTGTGTTGTTCTGTATATGAAGTCTTAAAGACATAAAGCCACTGTGAAAAGCCAGCAGCAATCGCCTGCTGCCATCCCCCAAATTAGTTTCACATCAGGAGCATCAAAGTCCCATTTTCCTTCATATCCTTCATACTTTGTTTTGCCAGTATGGCCGTGAAATAGATCTTAAATTACATTCATAAAGGTCTTAAAAAGGTCTTAAAAAAGTCTTCAATTGAACTTGTTGAAACATGCAGAAACCCTGGATCAGTCTAGACTTCAAAGCGCTAAATGCAACTCCTGCACCAGCCACCAGGAGTGCAGCTGCTGCACCGGCGGTCACAGACTGGTGCAGGAGTGCATGCTGCACCATTTCCTCCCACGTTCAGACTCAGTCTTGCCGACTTCTGATCACTTTCCTCCAACTTTCCTCCCACTTTCCTCCCACTTCAAAAACTGTCAGAAGCAGCGATGACGACCCCACATTTTTCTGTCAGTAAAAAAAAAATCCATCAATGACGGAATTAGGGATGCACCGATCGATCGCCCAGCGATCGGAATCGTCCGATTGTCAGCCTAGATATGATAAGTTATGATTTATGCTTTTATTTGCCGATTGCCAAAACCGATTGATGATGCAAAACACGTGAGCCATTTTCGGCGGAGTTGGTCGCATGTACAACACAGCTGGAACATATCGGCGGTGTCATTACATGTAAACACAGCTGGAACATATTCATGTAAACACAGCTGGAACATATCATGTAAACACAGCTGGAACATATCATGTAAACACAGCTGGAACATATCATGTAAACACAGCTGGAACATATCATGTAAACACATATCATGTAAACACAGCTGGAACATATCATGTAAACACAGCTGGAACATATCATGTAAACACAGCTGGAACATATCATGTAAACACAGCTGGAACATATCATGTAAACACAGCTGGAACATATCATGTAAACACAGCTGGAACATATCATGTAAACACAGCTGGAACATATCATGTAAACACAGCTGGAACATATCATGTAAACACAGCTGGAACATATCATGTAAACACAGCTGGAACATATGTAAACACAGCTGGAACATATCATGTAAACACAGCTGGAACATATCATGTAAACACAGCTGGAACATATCATGTAAACACAGCTGGAACATATCATGTAAACACAGCTGGAACATATCATGTAAACACAGCTGGAACATATCATGTAAACACAGCTGGAACATATCATGTAAACACAGCTGGAACATATCATGTAAACACAGCTGGAACATATCATGTAAACACAGCTGGAACATATCATGTAAACACAGCTGGAACATATCATGTAAACACAGCTGGAACATATCATGTAAACACAGCTGGAACATATCATGTAAACACAGCTGGAACATATGTAAACACAGCTGAAACATATCATGTAAACACAGCTGGAACATATGTAAACACAGCTGGAACATATCATGTAAACACAGCTGGAACATATCATGTAAACACAGCTGGAACATATCATGTAAACACAGCTGAAACATATGTAAACACAGCTGGAACATATCATGTAAACACAGCTGGAACATATCATGTAAACACAGCTGAAACATATGTAAACACAGCTGAAACATATCATGTAAACACAGCTGGAACATATGTAAACACAGCTGGAACATATCATGTAAACACAGCTGGAACATATGTAAACACAGCTGGAACATATCATGTAAACACAGCTGGAACATATCATGTAAACACAGCTGAAACATATGTAAACACAGCTGGAACATATCATGTAAACACAGCTGGAACATATCATGTAAACACAGCTGAAACATATGTAAACACAGCTGAAACATATCATGTAAACACAGCTGGAACATATGTAAACACAGCTGGAACATATCATGTAAACACAGCTGGAACATATCATGTAAACACAGCTGAAACATATGTAAACACAGCTGAAACATATCATGTAAACACAGCTGGAACATATGTAAACACAGCTGGAACATATCATGTAAACACAGCTGAAACATATGTAAACACAGCTGAAACATATCATGTAAACACAGCTGGAACATATGTAAACACAGCTGGAACATATCATGTAAACACAGCTGGAACATATCATGTAAACACAGCTGGAACATATGTAAACACAGCTGGAACATATCATGTAAACACAGCTGGAACATATCATGTAAACACAGCTGGAACATATCGGCGGTGTCATTACATGTAAACACAGCTGAAACATATCATGTAAACACAGCTGGAACATATCATGTAAACACAGCTGGAACATATCATGTAAACACAGCTGGAACATATCATGTAAACACAGCTGGAACATATCATGTAAACACAGCTGGAACATATGTAAACACAGCTGGAACATATCATGTAAACACAGCTGGAACATATCATGTAAACACAGCTGGAACATATCGGCGGTGTCATTACATGTAAACACAGCTGAAACATATCATGTAAACACAGCTGGAACATATCATGTAAACACAGCTGGAACATATCATGTAAACACAGCTGGAACATATCATGTAAACACAGCTGGAACATATCATGTAAACACAGCTGGAACATATGTAAACACAGCTGGAACATATCATGTAAACACAGCTGGAACATATCATGTAAACACAGCTGGAACATATCATGTAAACACAGCTGGAACATATGTAAACACAGCTGGAACATATCATGTAAACACAGCTGGAACATATCATGTAAACACAGCTGAAACATATGTAAACACAGCTGGAACATATCATGTAAACACAGCTGGAACAAATGTAAACACAGCTGGAACATATCATGTAAACACAGCTGGAACATATCATGTAAACACAGCTGGAACATATCGGCGGTGTCATTACATGTAAACACAGCTGGAACATATCATGTAAACACAGCTGGAACATATCATGTAAACACAGCTGGAACATATCGGCGGTGTCATTACATGTAAACACAGCTGAAACATATCATGTAAACACAGCTGGAACATATCGGCGGTGTCATTACATGTAAACACAGCTGGAACATATCGGCGGTGTCATTACAAAGTGTGTCAGACAGACACAACACGTCATCTGTAATGTATGTCAGGATAAAAGACCTTAGCAGTAGTAATAAATGGGATTATAAGCAGCTCCTCGATGTTCACATCGTTTCCTTCACTAGAGACCCGCGCTGCACTGAGGCTAGCTAACGTTGGCTCTTAACTCATTGAGTGCCATGGACGTCCTTCGACGTCCAATTAAATAGTGACGTAGAGTGCCACGGACGTCCTTCGACGTCCAATGCGTTTTTTGACGGTGGGACGTCGATCAAAGCCTTCCGCAGCTCCTGTACAACTATAGTAGCTATTGGAGGTCTATAACCTATTTTACAGAACCCTTAGGTGGCGACAGTGCTCTCCAGATTACAGAAATGTCAGGAATACACAGCCTGAAATAGCCTTGATCAAAGAGAACCCGCTCATGCTGCAGTCCAGAGCCATGTAGATTGTTCTGGCTGCAACTGACGGTGCGTGCGAACACAGTCAATCCGCGCACACAACTGAGTCCTTCTGCCTCTGTCTGTCTGTCAGCATAGTTTCTCCACATGATTAGCCGCTAGAAAAGCAGCAGCGCGACACTGAAAAGCCAAACCTTTCACTGCAGTCCGCGTGTGGCTTCTCCATGTTGCGCTGCCTGGGAGGCGGCGCACCAAAAGCATTCCGAAAATAGACGCTTGGTGCGAGGCTGTGTGTTACTAGTGTGGGGAGGAGTTTTCAGCTGAGGGGGGGAAGGGGGGGTGGGGCACGCAGGGCAGGACACAACTACACCACATCACTACATCAGAAAATATTATCTAGAGTCAGTGAATGTGCTTGAAATGCTGCATTTCACAAAAGGCTGAATATCTCAGCTTATAATTTGAAATGCCTGAAAACGCTGAAAACAACCTATCTTCTCCGGCTCATAACTAAAGAACGGAAAATGGTATCAATAAACTTTTTTTTGCTGATGATACAATAGAGTCTCCTTGTTCTTTTTGCGTGTTCGGTGTTTACATAGTAATATCACACAATATTCTGTGGGCCTCGAGAAATCACTGAAAACGCTCTGAAAACTCTGGCACTGGGAGCGTCCGTTCTCCAAAAGTGGCTGGCACTCAATGAGTTAAAAAT
The DNA here is from genome assembly GCF_964638095.1 of Poromitra crassiceps. Lineage (NCBI taxonomy): Eukaryota > Metazoa > Chordata > Actinopteri > Beryciformes > Melamphaidae > Poromitra > Poromitra crassiceps. The sequence continues at coordinate 4,006,724 of NC_139644.1, read as the reverse complement.
GCAGTTAGCTTGCTACCATTAGCCGCGTGGAAATGTTAGTTGGTTTTGCTACTCTTTACTCTTCTTATCCTGCTTGTAAAATCAGAGGGGCTGTTCAGACCTGGCACTAACTCTGCCCAGCTCCGATCTTTGGCGCTCCGATCTCAGTAAAGTACTGGTCTGAACGCACCCAATGCGCATTGGAATCCGACCGCCTCAGACCACCTTCGGAGGTGGGCTGGTTCGCATGAACTCCGATTCATGTGTGTGAACAGCGATGACCTCTGCATAACAAGGGGATTCCTGGCTCAATGCCAAGATTATGCAACTCTCTCCTAACGTTGATTAATTCTCTGAGCTCAACGTAAATGGTAATCAACAGGAGACGGTACTTTTGTAATATACAGTAGAATAAAATGTGATAATTTATGCAATTTTTATGCCTCCGCCGGCGATAGCCAGGCCGGAGGCATTATGGATCCGGGTTGTTTGTATGTCCGTCCAATGTTCGTTAACGTGATATCTGAGGAACGCCTTGATGGAATTTCATCACATTTGCCTCAAACATCGACTTAGACTCAAGGATGAACGGATTACATTTTGGTGATCAAAGGTCAAGGTCACTGTGACCTCACAAACGCGATTCCCAAGAATGAACTAATGGCGGAGGCATAAATCTGCGGGGCGGTCTTTCGAGTTTATTATATTTTTTTTTATTTCAATAGATTTACTTGAATGAAACTTCTTATTTAAAAAGAAAGTCAAACATAATATTGCAAAAGCAGTTATAGATACTATGTTATTAGGCTATTCTGCAGACTTACAAACTATTTCCCTTTCTAATGGTTACATTTTAAATTAGTGCAATTATTAAGAAAATAATTTCGTAAATGTTTGGTAGGGAAGGGTACCCTGTTTCACTGTGTATGGGACTGTCCGAAAATAAAACAAATATTGGGAGAGACTTGAGAGAGTGGTTCAGACAATATCGAAATTGTTGAAGTTGAGGTCCCTCACCAAGCAAAACTGTGTGTATTAGGTAGATATATCCAGTGAACTTTATTGTTGACTGGACGGTATTTAATCAAATTTGCCTCAAACATTAACTTGCCTCCTGAAAATCTGCGCAAACATCGGCGCGGCCTGGGGTCCTTCAGGCTAGAGCGAGGTGCTCGGCGCAGGCAAATGACGTGCAGCGCACAGGCCTTCTTGAGGCATCCTCCCTGCCCATGGTACTGCATGGTAGGATTGCCTTCTTCCACGGGAGGTTCTGGTGAGACGAAGGAGGTGCCCAGCCTGGAATCACCCCACAGGGCCTTAGACCTCCATGCACCGAAGGTCTTTCAATGCTGCGGTGTAGCACTAACTCTATTGCAGCGGATTGGGCGTGATCAACCCTTCCGTGGGCAACGTTGCAGACAGAGTAGGAAGGCTGATCCGTGAGCGGCTGCTTCTGGGACGCGGGTCGGGGTCTTAATCGGCCTCTGTTGGGTCTACTGGGCGAGGGTGTATGATGTTGACAGACCCGAAACACCCCACGACCCCAGTTAACATCACTGATGACGCATCCCAGCGCATGCTGCAGTATGTATATTTAAAACCTGGCCTCAAGGATGAACTGATTACATTTTGGTGGTCGAACTTCTAGGTCACTGTGACCTCACGAACGCCATTCCCAAGTTCGTTAACGCAATATCTCAAGAACAGCTTGATAGAATTTCTTCTGATTTGGCTCAAACATCGACTTGGACGCAAGCCTGAACTGATTCCATTTTGGTGATCAAAGGTCAAGGTCACTGTGACCTCTCGAATGCCATTTTCAAGCTTATTAACGCGATATCTCAGGAATGTCTTGATGGAATTTCTTCTAATTTGCCTCAAACGTCCACTTGGACTCAAGGATGAACTGATTACATTTTGGTGGTCAAAGTTCAAGGTCACTGTGACCTCACACACCCAATTTCCAAGCTCTGTAATGCAACAACTCAGGAGCGCCTTGACGGAATTTCTTCCAATTTGCCTCAAATGGCGATTTGGACTCAAGAATGAACTAATGGCGGAGGCATAAGTCTGCGTTGCGGTCGTTCTAGTCTTTGTCTGCTTTTGTTTTTGTTTTGTTTGTTTTTCTTCCATTGTCTTTTCTGATAAAGGTATGTCGTGTGTGAATTCAATTATCATTATCGTTACTGTCTGTATGGGTGAATGTGTGGAAATGTGTTAAATTCAATAAAATATTGTTAATTGTTTTGTTTTTTGTTTTTTGTTGTTTGCTCATTAAAAGCAGACTGCAGCTCCGGAGATCTCACTCACTTTCAGAAGGACAATAAACCTGAAAAGCTGGGAACATTTGCTTGACGTTAAACTGATGGAAAGGTCAGAATATTGACCTGTACATCTGAGAACATCCTCGAAAAGCCTTCACAAAATCGAGAGGGAGAGAAGAAGTTGGCTGCTCGGCTTTTATTTATTTCATATTTTCAAGCGAGCAGCAAACCGTTTTACTGCAGCGACTATTTTGGAAATCATTTCTGAAAGGCTGAACGCCAACAAAAAAGATTGAAGCTAAATATTTTGTTTGATAAAAATATGTAGGCAAATACACGTTTTTTCTTCTTCTTCTTACATGGCGTTATTAAAAGCAGACTGACTGCAGCTGCAGGCATGCACTGCCAATTAACCAATTAAGCAGACAGGTGGTGTTGCTGCAACAGAAGCCTCGTTAAAATGTGAAATCTAAACTGTCACTATAGCCGATCTCCAAAAATAGACAATGAATATTCCTGAAAAATATGAGCATTAAAAGAACATGTGAAAGGACTTACATGGTTCTGTGAACCAAACTTGAAGAAGAAAAAAATAAATCCACTTGGAAGGATTCTTCTCACTGCAGGAAGCAGCAGAAAACAGCGATGAACTCATCCTCGTTGCTATTTAGCCTATTTAAATCCAATTGAAATGGTGCTTAGAGGGAATGATGTAGAAAAGGCTGTCTGTCTGTCTGTCTGTTTGTCTGTCTGTCTATCTGTCTATCTGTCTGACTGTCTGTCTGACTGTCTGTCTGTCTGTCTGTCTGTTTGTCTGTCTGTCTATCTGTCTGGCTATCTGTCTGACTATCTGTCTGTCTGTCTGTCTGTCTGTCTGTCTGTCTGTCTGTCTGCCTGTCTATCTGTCTATCACCATGTTTACGCGCTGTGCTCCCGTCTGATGCTTCCATGCATCCAGTACAATATATAATTGCACTGGATAATCTTGACGATGCAAAATGACATCATGGAATTTCATTTAATTTTAGAAGCATGTTGGACCAAGAAGAACAGTCATGAATAAAACCTGCAGGAAGCACAACCCATGCAGGAGACTTTACCGTAAAACAAGAGAGAAGCACACATGCAAGACACACCGGATGCAGATGCCTTTATTTGCATATAGAGCGGGGAAGTGAGATCTGGACCCGTGGGGACGCATTCTAATGCCAGGTGTGAACTACCTGACGTACTTTACTCAGGTCTGATCTCCCAAGATCCCACCTTTTAAGGCCATGTCTGAACAGCCTCAGAGTGCACAATGTAAACACAATGTAAAGGCAATGTAAAGAACGCTCCTGGAAGTTAAACGTTATCTAGTTGATTTGATTGAACCTTGAACTACCAAGACTGCAAGACTAAAACGGAAGGGGGTAATGTGTTTTCTCTGTTGGGTCGGATTGCCAGATACAGCGATGGTTTCCAGCCCAAAAACTGGTCAAAAACCACCAAAATGCACACAGAACCACCCAGGCAAGTGCAGGTCTATGGAAACAATCTGGCAACATGGAGTCTGCGTGTGCTACTTAAAAGCACATGGTTTTTGTTTACATGGTGATCACGTAAATATTGATGTAGGGGGGAAAAAACACGTTTAACCGGGACTTTGATGGATGAAATGCATGTAGAATGGAAACTGTTAGACTGATCATACTGTTAGACCTATCATACTGCTATAAAAGCTGATATTGGGGGGGACATATAATACTGCTAGGCTACCAGCTGCTATTACAAGAAAGAAACAGATTGACCTGACCATCAGTATTGGGCAGATATTGCTCATAGGCGATCGGTGGCACACACAAAACCATGATCGGTGGCACACACAAAACCATGATCGGTGCCTCACCAGACGGAATGTATTATGTTAACGCCTCTGCAGTCAGTGGTGTTAACACAACCTCTGCACTCAGTGGAATTCATTTCAAAAGCCTTAGGCCATGTCCACACGGAGACGGAAGCGATCTTTTTTTTTTCCGTTTCAGAAAAGTTTTCCATAAACATGGAATCGTTTCAAGAAATGTGTGTATCCACATGAAACCACTGAATACCACTGAAACCGCTGTAGAATATATGCCAGGCCGGTAAGTGGCGCTGTAACGCTGCCACAAAGTACACCAAAAACAGAATAAGACAATCTCGTCAATAATGGCATACAACCTCTAGGGGCGCACAGTCTATAATGTGTATCTCACTGTAGCGAGCAGCTTAAACCCTTGGCTTTGCGGGGAGGTTTGCCATGTCGATTAAATGATTAAACCTATACAGGCAAATGCAGAGCTGTTCAGCAGGGCTGATGGTCTCCCTGTAGCCTACAATATAGAACGTTAACTATCGGTGACGTTCCTGATATCATCCACTTCCATGATCTTTAGACATGTTGCAAACACATCCCAGCGTAATGGCCGCTCCTGCACATCACAGCACAGGCTAAATGATGCAGCATAAATATACATTATATAAACTCATGGCATAAATGTGTTTTTATTGAAAAAATCGCATCAAGTAAGCTAAAGTCTTGTTGGAGTGGACACGAGCGGATATCACAGACATCACAGTGCAACCGTGTGTTCCTCAAACCTCTCACTTCCCTATTCACGTTGTATTTGCGAGGGCTATATATAGGGCAAGCCGAGTATGTCGGTTACACTCAGGGTTTACATTTCATTTCATTTCATTTTGTCCAATATTAAAATATTCCAGAATTGCATGTTGTATTAAAAAGAAATATAATTTCTATCTAACACGTTAAGCCTGATTTTGTTTGTGTTATTGTAAAAATTTAGCCGCCGCTAAGCCTTCTGGGAAATATCCGATGAAGGGAGGGGAGGGGTGGATGGGAAGAGTCAGCTGTGTGGAGCCCTGAGGATGTTGCACACGCTGTTCTCCGTGTCCTCCACTTGTTGCTGACGGTGGTAATAGAGGAGCATTATATTTTGCTTCAAGATCCCCAACAGGCTCAGTAGCTGCTGTAGCACGAACGCTACTGCCATGATTGTTATTGTTGCTGGTGGAGAGAGGTGGGGCTATGGCGTCATCGGTTCAGGAAAGATGCGTATGGGTTGTAAACACGGAAATGCAAGGGTGGCGTCTTCAGATTTAATCACTCTGGGACCCGGTTTGAAAAATTAGCGTATACTCCCAGAACGTATAGTCCCAGAACGCGGTTCCATCTGGACGAAACGTCTATATGACAAAAAACTTTAGCGGATACACCTAAACTCGTCTCCGTGTGGACATGGTCTTAGTCATACCGTATTTACTCACTGAGAGGAAGCTGTTACACACTGTGGATCAGTGGTTAGCACTGTTGCCTCACAGCAAGAAGGTCCTGGGTTCTAACCCCACAGAAAGGACCTGGGACATGGTCCTTTCTGTGTGGAGCTTGCATGTTCTCCCTGTGTTTGTATGGTTTTCCTATGGGTGCTCTGGTTTCCTCCCACCATCAAAGACATGTATGCTAGGGTTAATAATCCTGTCATAGACATGTATGTTAGGGTTAATAATCCTGTCAGTGCCCCTGACCAAGGCACTGGCAATGGAACAAGAATTAGGCCTATAGAATACAAATATGAAACACTGACAGTACAGTGAACAATAGGCCATGACAACAATTAATCTGTTTGCACAGTTACACAAAAGATAAGAGTGAATTTCTTTATTAACAAATGGTGTTTCCAGCACTAGATACTCTTGTCATCTGGTATGGTAAGTTGATATCAGCATATTCTCAGTTCACTTTTGTTTTGTTTTTTTACTGAAGTTGAACACTGTTTCATGGACTGTTAAGATGATGTGTAACCTCATTATAATAATGTTGATGACTGATCTATATGAACTCAGACAAATGAGTTAGTTTGCCATTTCATTGTTTCTCACATCCATCAATGATATTTGCATCCCCTTCCCCCCCATTAGAATCTTCACAACCCAATTCCCAACGTTTCCCCACAATATTACCTCAAATAGGCAGATGAGATGTCTTGCATACTGCACCTGTCATTTGTCCAAGAATTCAAATTCCTTATGTTTGGGTTATCTTGCATAATCTTGATGTACTGTAGGAGCATAAAACTTTGTCCCTCACCACACCTCTCTTGCTTTACACTAACATTAGTATTATTTCTGTTCTAATGAAGTGTGTGGATATTCAAGCCAAAACCACTTCTTGAACAATATAATAATAATAATAAATGGAACTTATAAAGCACTTTTTCCAGAACTCAAAGATGTTAGAGTTAATGTGCACACTGAAGTGGATGGTATAGTTCCAGCCACATTGGACTTGCTTGAAATAGAAATACAGTTGAACACGTTGAGGCATACAGATTAGTGTTGAACAAGTTGAGGCACACAGATTAGTGTTGAACATGTTGAGGCACACAGATTAGTGTTGAACACGTTGAGGCACACAGATTAGTGTTGAACATGTTGAGGCATACAGATTAGTGTTGAACACGTTGAGGCATACAGATTAGTGTTGAACACGTTGAGGCATACAGATTAGTGTTGAACACGTTGAGGCATACAGATTAGTGTTGAACAAGTTGAGGCATACAGATTAGTGTTGAACAAGTTGAGGCATACAGATTAGTGTTGAACACGTTGAGGCACACAGATTAGTGTTGAACACGTTGAGGCACACAGATTAGTGTTCAACAAGTTGAGGCACACAGATTAGTGTTGAACATGTTGAGGCATACAGATTAGTGTTGAACATGTTGAGGCATACAGATTAGTGTTGAACACGTTGAGGCACACAGATTAGTGTTGAACAAGTTGAGGCACACAGATTAGTGTTGAACAAGTTGAGGCACACAGATTAGTGTTGAACAAGTTGAGGCACACAGATTAGTGTTGAACACGTTGAGGCACACAGATTAGTGTTGAACAAGTTGAGGCACACAGATTAGTGTTGAACACGTTGAGGCATACAGATTAGTGTTGAACACGTTGAGGCACACAGATTAGTGTTTAACATGTTGAGGCATACAGATTAGTGTTGAACACGTTGAGGCACACAGATTAGTGTTGAACAAGTTGAGGCATACAGATTAGTGTTGAACACGTTGAGGCACACAGATTAGTGTTGAACACGTTGAGGCATACAGATTAGTGTTGAACACGTTGAGGCACACAGATTAGTGTTGAACACGTTGAGGCATACAGATTAGTGTTGAACACGTTGAGGCACACAGATTAGTGTTGAACACGTTGAGGCATACAGATTAGTGTTGAACACGTTGAGACATACAGATTAGTGTTGAACACGTTGAGGCATACAGATGAGTGTTGAACACGTTGAGGCATACAGATTAGTGTTGAACACGTTGAGGCATACAGATTAGTGTTGAACATGTTGAGGCATACAGATTAGTGTTGAACACGTTGAGGCATACAGATTAGTGTTGAACACGTTGAGACATACAGATTAGTGTTGAACACGTTGAGGCCTACATATTAGTGTTGAACATGTTGAGGCACACAGATTAGTGTTGAACATGTTGAGGCATACAGATTAGTGTTGAACACGTTGAGGCCTACATATTAGTGTTGAACATGTTGAGGCACACAGATTAGTGTTGAACACGTTGAGGCATACAGATTAGTGTTGAACACGTTGAGGCCTACAGATTAGTGTTGAACATGTTGAGGCATACAGATTAGTGTTGAACATGTTGAGGCACACAGATTAGTGTTGAACATGTTGAGGCATACAGATTAGTGTATATACTCGCAGCAGGTTGGTATTTGTCATAAATCTTTGACAAAAATGATTGGTCATAAAGGTGCAGAAATTCTCTTAACAAGCTCAGCAAGCTGAGCCTTCAAAGCTTCTTCATTTAGAAGAACTGACCATGATATGGAATCAAAGGCAACTCGAGGGCACTCAGTAGAGTGCAAACATCTGCCAAACATTCTGCAAAGATTTGTGGTGTTACGTTGCGTTACGTTACGTGGTGTTACGTGAATCTGTTTGGAAGTTAGGCACCTTTTTGTGATTGGCCATGGCCCAACCCCCTTTTGACCAGTGGGTTTTGAAAGTTAATCAGTTCTTCCTTGGCACATGACCAACCTTTCTACACAGTTTTGTGGTTCTGCGTGAATCCATTTGCAAGTCAGGTGCCTTTTAGTGAATGAACTCATGCCCGTTGCCACATCAGTGGGCGTGGAAAGTTAATCAGTTCTAAGTTGGCCCATGAGCGGGTTTTGTGCAAATCCATTCATAACGGTTTGAGATATCCTGCTGACAGACAGACAGAACCTCCCGGCAAACTCCATTGGTGGAGGTAATGAACCAGAACAGGTCCGTTGGTGGAGGTAATGAACCAGAACAGGTCCGTTGGTGGAGGTAATGAACCAGAACAGGAAATGGACTGGAGTCAGTTTTTCATGGAGCACAACCACTCGGCTGATATTTCAGACCAGTTGCAGTGGGTCACACGAATTCAACGAACGAATTCAACTCGTTCACACTGCGGAGTTCAGTGCTGTGCTACCCCCCAATGTGTCCTTAAGAGCCTCCCAAAATGTCTTTCCACAGCAAGTATACCATGGCCTTGACACTGTCCACTCACCAGCATAACACAAGACATTCCCATCACCGTACCTATCTCACCTGTTCCTACCACCTTCCCAACAAGCCCTTACAAGATCTCTGTCTAATCCTCTGCTTTAATCCATGTCTGAATCTTCTCCTAGGCTGTTACCCTCTCTCCAGGGTGGGTTCTGCTCTCAGGCCTTCATTTGAGAAGTTCCAAAGGAAGTACATAGACAGTTACAATCTACTCATAGTTGGAGGGGAGGAAGGTGAAAGAAAATAACAGTAGAACAGATGTTGTGTTTAGTCTCAAACAGAAGACTTTGTTTGAATGTTGCTGCAATTGAAGTCTGAAGTAAAATGGTTGTCCAAGACCTAACCAAGACCAAACACCCGTCCTGAACTCAAAGGTCTTAGGTTTGGGTTTAGGTTTAGGTTTGGGTTTGGGTTGGTCGATTGATGCAAAAAACAAATAATGTGGGTACCTACAGTACACAAGTCACTAAAAGACTTTGAACTATTGTTTAGAAAATGGCAAATTTCAGCTGCCTGTAAACAAATCCACTAAGCAGACAAGGTCATTAAGCTGGCCTCTGTCTGCATCTTTACCATGATGGAATTATCTATAATATTGGAGCGAGGTGAGGTTTATTCAAGAGATATTGAACAGAAAGGACGAGGGGTTCGACAGGGCGAGTGCCAGGAGGGAGAAGGTGGACTGTCTCTATGGAGGGACTATGAAAGTGAAGGTTACCCAACTATGCCCACAACCCCCAGAGAGGGTTACCCACCTACACCCACAACCCCCCTGAGAGAACTTGCTGTCAGCCCAGCCTTCATTTCCTGTCGCTTGTCTCTCCCTCTTCATCAGAATGGGCGACCGTGGAGGATTCAGTAAGTTTGGTGGTAAGTGACAAAACCAGTTTGAACAAAGAGCTTCATGAGTTGAAACAATCAAAGCTAGTGATGGGATGGGGGTGTGAAAGCCAGGGCAGGACATCTGTAGCCTGGTCATTCAAGTGGGGATTTGACTAGATCCTATCTTACATTGTTATACACATCAACAAATGTGTGGATATGGGAAATTCCGCTGTTACTATTACACTGATCAACAGTGGGTCCTGTACAGTATGTAAACGCATGCAGAGACAAATGTGATGTGCATGGCATATTGAGGCTGACTAATCCACTGAAAAACCTAATAGGGGGGCCTAATAGGGGGCGTCAACTCATCCTGAGTGCAGTACACTCATTATGCTGATAGGGGGCGTCAACTCATCCTGAGTGCAGTACACTCATTACTATGTAAGGCTTTCACTACTTGGCATTGCAGCCAGGCTTCTCAATATGCTATGCAAGGTAGAATGTGATGTACTGTGTGTTCTATGCTACCAACGTTACAGGTAAGACCCCGCCCCCCTTCAGTGTGTGAATGCTCTCAGTAAGACCCCCCCCCTCCTTCAGTGTGTGAATGCTCTCAGTACTTAAAGGAACACTCCGCCAATTTTCAAGTGACATCACTGGTCCACACTAACTCAAATTAATAACTCATTAACTCAAATCAACTCTCAATAACTGTCAAACTACATGAATGATGAATAGTTTGACAGTTATTGAGAGTTGATCTGAGTTAATGAGTTATTAATTTGAGTTAGTGTGGACCAGTGATGTCACTGGTCCACACTTTAACAGTCAATAATTGTCAAATTAAATGACAGACTTCAAAACAGTTTACAGTTTTCTGATATACTACTGATGTTCTAATGATACAAAGCTGGTTGAAAATGGGCGGAGTGTTCCTTTAAGAGACTGCCACTTCTCTCTCTGTGATGGAGAATTCCCATTAGAGGGAGCTGCACAGTCACTTAATCGGCTTAGTTTGATTTCTCGTCCGTCGTCTTGCCTCTTTGGCTATTTGTTGATTTGGGATGATCAGTGATCTTGTCTTTGTCTGGTCTTCTCATGTGCCCGTATGGTGCATGAATCTGCAATGTCTGATCAGGTCGTCCATAGAAATGAGAAAAGTGAGACATTATTAGAACAGCCTGGAAACATGCTCCCTGCCCAAGCATGTTATATACGCAAATTAGCAAGTCCTTTGCAGAAAGGTGGTAATGACGAGGATTTGAAGACCTCATCCTTCTGTACCGGTGTGTGTCCTCATGCGGCTTGGTGTGTGTCCTCATGCGGCTTCTCTGTCTTGGCCATGGTTGACTGAATATCATGCGAGGACAAGCCAAGTCATTTACTGAACACGTGTCATAACAATCTTCCTAAGTCATCTACTGTGCCACAAGTAACAAGTCTGGTTGGTCTACTCTGCTCTGAGTCACCTTCTGGAAAGTCCAAAAGAGTTTTCAGCTTTCTTCCTTCCTGTGTTGCAGGATGCAACAACTCCATTACCGTGAAGGGTTAATACTCCTGTCAAAGACATGTATGTTAGGGTTAATACTCCTGTCAAAGACATGTATGTTAGGGTTACTACTCCTGTCAAAGACATGTATGTTAGGGTTACTACTCCTGTCAAAGACATGTATGTTAGGGTTACTACTCCTGTCAAAGACATGTATGTTAGGGTTACTACTCCTGTCAAAGACATGTATGTTAGGGTTAATACTCCTGTCAAAGACATGTATGTTAGGGTTACTACTCCTGTCAAAGACATGTATGTTAGGGTTAATACTCCTGTCAAAGACATGTATGTTAGGGTTAATACTCCTGTCAAAGACATGTATGTTAGGGTTAATACTCCTGTCAAAGACATGTATGTTAGGGTTAATACTCCTGTCAAATACATGTATGTTAGGGTTACTACTCAGGTCAAATACATGTATGTTAGGGTTACTACTCAGGTCAAATACATGTATGTTAGGGTTAATAATCCTGTCAAAGACATGTATGTTAGGGTTACTACTCCTGTCAAAGACATGTATGTTAGGGTTAATGCTCCTGTCAAAGACATGTATGTTAGGGTTAATACTCCTGTCAAAGACATGTATGTTAGGGTTACTACTCCTGTCAAATACATGTATGTTAGGGTTAGTACTCATGTCAAATACATGTATGTTAGGGTTAGTACTCAGGTCAAAGACATGTATGTTAGGGTTAGTACTCATGTCAAAGACATGTATGTTAGGGTTAATACTCCTGTTAAAGACATGTATGTTAGGGTTAATACTCCTGTCAGTGCCCCTGAGCAAGGCAGTGGCAAAAGAACTGGAGTTGGTCCCCGGGCGCTGCACTGCTCCTAGTTCTAGGAAGGTTCCTATATAGGGCTTTCACACCGGCAGGGCTTAGTGCCATTCCGGTTTCCGAACCCAAATTTGAACCGGCCGGCACGTTCAGATGGAAAAAATAATTGGTTTGGAACCTGAAAACTTGGTTCTCAGAGGAACCAAAAAATAGTTGTTTTTTCCTGGACATCATCAGTGGGCGTGTCTTATGTGGTCTGCTGAGGAAACCAAATGTTTAGTGGCAATTTGGGCATCTACCGAATTTCAAGAAAAGCTAGAAAGCAGTATAAGAAAGAGCAAGTTGTATGCCGAACTTGTGGAAGAGATGGCCAAGGCTGGGTTCACTCGAATGCAAGACCAAATAATGAATCAACTTAAAAAACTGAAGAAGGACTACCGAATAACGTCCTCCCACTTTGGTTCCGCTTAAACTGGTGTGAACGCGGGCTGGTTCGCAGAAAGCACTAAGGTTCTGAGACTCCAGAACGGAGCCAGAACTAGAACCGTGTCTGTCTGAAAGCGGTTCGAGTTCTAGGAAGGTTCCTACAGAGCATGGTTCTAGTTCTAGGAAGGTTCCTATAGAGGATGGTTCTAGTTCTAGGAAGGTTCCTATAGAGGATGGTTCTAGTTCTAGGAAGGTTCCTATAGAGGATGGTTCTAGTTCTAGGAAGGTTCCTACAGACGATGGGTCAAATGCAGAGGATGAATGTTCCCCACGGGGACAATAAAGGAGTTGTAATAGCAGTGATTCAAGACTGCGACTTCTGATGACAATGCAGATGCTTGTTTGAAATGAGGAACATTCTACCGGTCCTTGAAGCTCTGTCTTATACACTGACCATGCCACTGAATATATCCATCCACTGGGAAAGGAGTTAACACACCAATGAATTCCTAAGGTGTTGCAAAAATGGGACGAATGGTAACGACTGGTAACCCCTTATCACTTAATTGAAGTGGGTTTTACAAATGGGTAACGTGTGTACATCGCTATCTTTGGTCCTTAACTAAATGTTGTTTATGGGGAAATCGTATCATGTTCTCATTGTATAGTAGGGAAATGGCTGGGAAAGTCAGAATGACAGTCACGGTATGATTCCTACATCTGAGTTTGAAAAGATTTCAATGGCGCAAATACTGAGCAATGTGAAGACTAAACGTAGAAAAAGGAATGAATGCATGACTATGCTGCAATCTGTTGCTTGGTTCCCGTAGTAGCCTCTGATGTGTAGGAGCCCATCAAGGTAGCATCATGTGTGTGGAAGGCAATATTTTCAAGCAGGAGTAAAGAAATGTGCTATTGCAAATGGAATGAAGTGTGGTCTGTTTTACACTTCAGATAGAGACAGTCGGCATGTGTGGGAACGCCCACAAAATGTTATACGGCTGGCGCGCGAGTGGGGTAAAACCGCCCATATATCTCAATGGGCTGACTCACCAAAGGAAGGTGCTGCGGCTCTAAACTACAGGTTTGGGGATTCTAGAGCAGAACACAAGATGTCTGCTCAGATGTGCGTTTACTGTGGTGGTTGAATCCCTGATCGTGTCTGCCTGGGCTGGGCTAGCAGCTAAATTCTAACTTTACTGAATGGATCGAACGGGGGATTTACCCCACCCTGACCACACCCCCAGCCAGGCTAAGCTAGCTAACCCAGCGTCTATGACGAGACATCCCCTCAACCTATCCAAGAACCCAACCGGTACATGTCGGAGCAAGTGGTAGTCTGCCCAGTGCACTGTCCAAGGGAAGTGTCCGAAAATCACACATGAGTCTGTTTGCGTAATAAAAAAAAATGCCACTGAAACAGCATGGTGTGTTAGTGGTGTGTTCTGATGCACAAAATCAAATGGAAGGCTAGTACTTCAAAAATATGGGTTATCTTGTTTTCTATCCTCCTCCTTGTGGCTCTGAGGAAATATCAGTTGTGCAATGTCATGAGTTTCTTCTGAAACGTGTTTAGGGTGTGAATAATCCTGAAAGATGTGATGGAAGGGAATAACATTATGGTTGAAAGTTTAGGACTGTAAAGCTTGTGTAAACAGAGTATTTTGCTTGTGGCACATGAATGAGTCATTCAATGAGTCATGGTAAACAATACATACAGAGACATTGTAAGCAGAATAATGTAGCAGTTTTGGTTGATATTTGGAGTGCATGAAATAATAGGCTATGTATACTTTGTGAGCGTGTGTGTGTGTGTGTGTGTGTGTGTGTCAGTCAGTCATCACTGTTCTTTTCCCCAACTGAAATCTCTCTTTCCCCCTTCAGGACCAAGAGACCAGGGACATGGGCCTGGAGGACACAGCTCCAGTAAGTGTCAAATATTGTATGAACGTCTGGTAAATAGTCGCACGTCATCTGATTCTGTGCTACACTATTTGCATACCGGCCAGAACCAGAAGGGATAGCCGTATTAGCTTGCAGCTTTCTCAACAACCGGGCACATAGCCAACAGCTAGCTAGCTAGTTAACGTGTTAGCTCGCCCTCAGTCAGAATCAAAATATCATACATAGGGCCTATAGTTCCATTAATAGTTATACATAACTCCCCCATTTTAGCAACTGACTTACATTTTTGAGTTTGAGCACAAAATTAAGTTATTTGTCAAAAAATATTTGGCAAACAGTGTGGCTAATCAACATTGTCAGCACATGACAATGAAAAGAACTGGAGTTAGTCTCCGGTCACTGCACTGCGGCTGCCCACTGCTTCTAGATCTAGGAAGGTTCCTAGTAGAGGATGGGTGACATGCAGAGGATGAATGTCCCCACGGGGAGAATAAAGGATAACTTAACTTAATGACTAGGAGAAATGTGAAATATCTTAAAATTGACAAAATACACTGGAGAGGTTTACCAAGTATTTATACCATTCTATTGTTTCAGTTAGTGCCCCGTGAAGAGTGTGTGAATACTAATATTAGAGATATTCACAGTGAAACTTTGAAAAGGATATTCGTTTAGGTTTATCAGATTGTGAAAAGTTCATCATTAATTAGGGATATTTGAGATGTCTCAAAAGCAGAACGCAATTTAGTGATGGCCTGAAAACAGGAGAGCTTGGAAATAGGACAGTAGTTGTTTAAAGGTCCAATCCGTAAGTTCTAAATATTACTGACACCAGTGGATGTTTGGGGAACTGCAGGCAGAATGTGCACGAGCTGGCATGCACGCAACCGTACTGGCATGCACCCACCAGCTGCCTGGCGAAAAACAATGACAGCAAAGGCGTTGGTTGCTTTCTAACGTTTGCTAGCTGATAAAAATCACTTGAAAACGGCAACCTGGACAATTTATCGGCCAGATCAGCCTCGAGATGGCCGGGAAGGATTCTAGACGGATTAGCAGACGTCATTGTGGCATGTTTGGTTTGAGTTTTGGCTTGCGTTGGCTGCGGGGAAGTCATTAGCAAGACATTAGCATGAGCCAGAAAATAGCCTTCTCCCCATACAGACTGTACTTGGGAGCAGGCTATTTCTGGGCTGATGTGAGCTAGACACGACAAAACAGAACAGTCAAACAATGTTCCAGAAGCATAACAGTAGTAACGTTAGGCATATTTACGACTGTTACATTATCCACACAAGACAGTAACGTTATTAGTGGAGCTTCTGGGTGTTAATCGATTATCTGTATTAGTTAGCAAGCAAGCTAACGTTATAGGCCGCCTCAGCAGCTAACTGTTAGCTGACCAAACTGAACAGATCTGTTACTGCAGTCAGTGAAACAATGTCCCATGACCATAAGCACAATGGTAGTAATGTTAGGCATATTTGCGACTGTTGCATTATCCACACCTTCTTCTTACACAGATCCTGATACAAACAAAAGATACCACATACTTATTCCACTATAATAATAGCACTTATGTGCATGTTGAGATTCATGAGGGGTCCAGTGTTGTGCTGCCCACTCAAACACCTCTTCATATTCTCTTCCCACAGTGCAAGACCAGGATAATTCTGACAATAACACCATCTTTGTGCAAGGCCTGGGAGATGACTACACTGTGGACTCAGTGGCAGACTTTTTTAAGCAGATCGGGATCATCAAGGTACCTCTAATACACCACAAACACCATAGGGTCATTCCTCTGGCCTTTGGACATCTATGAGTTTAAAAGGTGTATTAAGTAATTTATGACTTGTATCAAACTCTATTGGCTACCAACTGTCACAGTCACTTTTTCTGCAATTGAGCAGGGTAAGCTACTGTAGCTAATCAGAGCAGACATCCAGATATCTGGAAATGGGGACTGTCTTGAATATCAATAGTCCTCAGGCTTTCAGGTTCTATCTGGATCGCTGTCAGGTGAAAAGAAGTGGGTGGCGGCGGTGCTCTCCATCACTGGCCAAGGGAAACCTGTAGGTTAGAATAGCTTAGGCTAGGCTATAGATTAGCTACAGCCTACAGTTAGGCTGTAGACCAGAGGTTTCCAAAGTCCGAGACCATGGGCCTGCTCTCAGAAATAGCAAAATAGCATGGAAAAAGCTCCATGAAAAAGTTGCCTTCACTCACTCTTAGTCTTATTCAAACTATTAATTTAACTATAACTGAAAGCAAAAATATTTCACTCACTGAGCCTCCCCTCAAACTGTTTGAGCCCCCCTGGGGGGCCCCACCTCCCACTTTGGAATCCTCTGAACTGGAGTGTTACAGTGTTCAGGCTCAAATCAGACTAGAGTAGAGTAGGACAGGGCAGACTAGGCTGTAGATTAGCTAGATTAATGTGCTAGCTAGTTTAGGTTAATGGCTAGAGAAGTCAGATTGTCTGAGCTGCTGCTCATTTGGCCTGACCGCTCTGCTGCTGGTTCCTGTGTGCCACTGCAGTGGGATGGCCAGGCGGATTGAGTAGCTGCTGTATATGCTATCTGTTCTGCTCTCCTCTACAATATACTCCTATACACCTTATTTCTAGCTGCCATGATGCCTGATGGGTGCTTCTTCCGCTTCCGGTGTAATTTTTACACTGTTTTAACTTGACAAAAAAAACGTCTGAGGATTTTACAGCAGAGCCATTCTGCTCTACAGCCGTGTCGTTCGGGTGCTGGGATAACGTAATGCATTGTGGGTAGTCGGCTACTGTGGCTAATGCTAGCGGCTAGCGTAATAGTTACTTTACATGGCAGTAAAACGCCACTGAATGACCAAATAGATTTAACTTTTAACCATTTCGAGTAACACTGTTTCCATACAGACCCCCAGCGTTGGTTAGTTGTTTATAACATGACTATATTTATAACTTTTATAACGTACTCCAGTTTCCGGTTTATAATTGGGGTCTGCAGCCGAGTATAACAAAGGAAATGGCAAGCTGCAACAATAAGTCACGTTAAACCGGACCTTGTACCCACAATTATTTTTTTACAGTGGGGCATTCAAAAATAAGGTGGATACAAATAAACTTGACTTGACTTGAGCTGACTTGAGCTTTTTGGTACCCGATTATCCTCTTTTGTTGCTTTTCTCACGCCATTACTAAACCCCCGTGTTTGTCCTTGTCTGCTCTCAGCTCAATAAGAAGACAGGTCTCCCCATGATCAACCTGTACACAGACAGAGAGACGGGCAAGCTGAAGGGAGAGGCCACGGTCTCCTTCGACGACCCTCCCTCAGCTAAGGCTGCCATCGACTGGTTCCACGGTCAGTGTTTTGTCTTCCCTCAGTCCCAGGTTCAAACCCTCCCTTAGCTAAGTGCACGTTCACACCATACGCCAATCCCACGCTGAAGCTAAGCCACGCAGTTTCCTTTTGGCGTCCTTGTTCACAGGCGAGTCCATTCACACCAGCCACACACAACAAAGGTGTGTGTTAGCTCAGGCTAGGCTAGGCTACCGAGTGCACAGCCACACTGTCAAACCGCAGATCCAGTGTCACAAAGTGTCCGACCAGCTTGGCAGCCAGACAGACTAATGTTAGCACTAAGCAAGTACCGTAATAATGAATTCACACGGTCAAGCAAACAAATCACAGTAGATCAACGGTGGAGGGCAACAGCAGCTTGCTGGTCCCTTAGCTCCACTGTCCTTAGCTCCACTGTCCTTAGCTCCACTGTCCTTAGCTCCTCTGTCCTTAGCTCCACTGTCCTTAGCTCCACTGTCCTTAGCTCCACTGTCCTTAGCTCCACTGTCCTTAGCTCCACTGTCCTTAGCTCCTCTGTCCTTAGCTCCACTGTCCTTAGCTCCACTGTCCTTAGCTCCACTGTCCTTAGCTCCACTGTCCTTAGCTCCACTGTCCTTAGCTCCTCTGTCCTTAGCTCCACTGTCCTTAGCTCCACTGTCCTTAGCTCCACTGTCCTTAGCTCCACTGTCCTTAGCGCCACTGTCCTTAGCTCCACTGTCCTTAGCTCCACTGTCCTTAGCTCCTCTGTCCTTAGCTCCACTGTCCTTAGCTCCTCTGTCCTTAGCTCCACTGTCCTTAGCTCCACTGTCCTTAGCTCCACTGTCCTTAGCTCCACTGTCCTTAGCTCCACTGTCCTTAGCTCCACTGTCCTTAGCTCCACTGTCCTTAGCTCCACTGTCCTTAGCTCCTATGTCCTTAGCTCCACTGTCCTTAGCTCCACTGTCCAGGACTTCCACCTTCCAGAAAAAAGCCTGTCATCCATGTGGTACTCTATGTGGTGCATAATGTATAGTTGTTTTACATTTTTCTCGCATTGCATCAAATTCAGTGCTTGTCCAGAGTCCTCAGCTTCATCCACTGTGGATTTTAATTTAAGGTGCTTGTTTTTCTTTCTTGCCTCTGATAAGGTTACAGCACCTTATGATAAGGTTACAGCACCTTATGATAAGGTTACAGCACCTTATGATAAGGTTACAGCACCTTATGATAAGGTTACAGCACCTTATGATAAGGTTAGAGCACCTTATGATAAGGTTACAGCACCTTATGATAAGGTTACAGCACCTTATGATAAGGTTACAGCACCTTATGATAAGGTTACAGCACCTTAAGATAAGGTTACAGCACCTTATGATAAGGTTACAGCACCTTAAGATAAGGTTACAGCACCTTATGATAAGGTTACAGCACCCTATGATAAGGTTAGAGCACCTTATGATAAGGTTACAGCACCTTATGATAAGGTTACAGCACCTTATGATAAGGTTACAGCACCTTAAGATAAGGTTACAGCACCTTATGATAAGGTTACAGCACCCTATGATAAGGTTAGAGCACCTTATGATAAGGTTACAGCACCTTATGATAAGGTTACAGCACTTTATGATAAGATAAGGTTACAGCACCTTATGACGTGTGTCTGTCCTTAACAGATAAGGACTTCAATGGAAATCCCATTAAGGTTTCCTTTGCCACTCGTAGAGCTGACTTTGGAGGCCGGGGCGGCGTGAGAGGCGTTCGAGGAGGACGAGGAGGTGGGTCACATCGTGCCAGTTTTTCAATGGCTTTTCCCCCCTCATTGAAATGGCTTCCATTTGCTTTCTGAAGGTTTAACTTTTTTGGAAGGGAATGTCATGATTTTTAGAACCCTGTCTTATTGATTATTAGCATGACAATCTGTGGTTAAAAAAAAAAAGTATGTACAGAAATGTGTCTTGTTAGAATGGTAAATGGTAAATGGACTCCATTTATATAGCGCTTTTATCCAAAGTGCTTTACAATGTGCCTACATTCACCCATTCACACCGAAGGCGGCCAGCTGCCACGCAGGCAGCAATTTGGGGTTCAGTGTCTTGCCCAAGGACACTTGAACATGCGGACTGGAGGAGCCGGGGATCGAACCACCGACCTTCTGATTAGTGGACGACCCGCTCTACCTCCTGAGCCACAGCCGCCCCGATGAAGAGTGATATCATAATCACATGCAAAGGCCAAAGAGTCTGTAACTGAAAATATGTAGAAGTAGAAGTTCACTCTGAGAGCACAGACCTCCGCCAAGGCCAATAGTCCAGTCTGCTATGAGATGCAAATGTTTGTGCTTTTCGGATCCGATCTGCTCCAAAATAAATGTAATGGGTTCTTCATTGACCCATGCCACACCCTTCCACCATGTTTCTTGAAAATCGGCCCACAAACAAACAGACAAAGAAAAGTAGAACGACCGCACAGCAGACATATGCCTCCGCCAACAAGTGAGCAGTCAACATCCATGTCTGTCCAGACTTTGACGTTTGAGCCAAATGTGAAGAAATTCCGTCAAGGTGTTACTGAGATATGGCGTTACTGAGCTTGAAAATGGCGTTCGTGAGGTCACAGTGACCTTGACCTTTTACCACCAAAATGTAATCAGTTCATCCTTCCGTCCAAGTGGACGTTTGAGGCAAATTAGATTAAATTCCGTCAAGGCGTTCCTGAGATATCACGTTAACGAGCAGGAAACGAGTGGTCGTGAGATCACAGTGACCTTGAACTTTGACCACTACAATCTAATCGGTTCATCCTTGAGTCCAAGTGGAAGTTTGAGGCAAATTTGAAGAAATTCCGTCAAGGCGTTCTTGAGACATCGCGTTAACGAATGGTGTTCGCGAGGTCACAGTGACCTTAACCTTTGTCCTTTGACCACCAAAATCAAATTAGTTCATCCTTGCATGGAAGTCGACGTTTGAGCCAAATTGGAAGAAATTCCGTCAAGGCGTTCCTGAGATATCGCGTTAACGAACTTGGGAATGGCGTTCGTGAGGTCGCAGTGACCTTGAACTTTGACTTTTATCCACCAAAATCTAATCAGTTCATCCTTGAGTCCAAGTCGACGTTTGAGGCAAATTTGAAAAGATTCCGTCAAGGCATTGCTCAGATATCGCATTAACGAACATCGGACGGACGGACGGACGGACAACCCGAATCCATAATGCCTCCGGCCTGGCTGAGGCATAAAAACTATGCTAACTATGTTACGTCATGAAATTAATGAGCTATCAACTGCCTCTGGTACTATGTGTGCTCAGGGTCAGGTGCCTCTGGTACTATGTGTGCTCAGGGTCAGGTGCCTCTGGTACTATGTGTGCTCAGGGTCAGGTGCCTCTGGTACTATGTGTGCTCAGGGTCAGGTGCCTCTGGTACTATGTGTGCTCAGGGTCAGGTCCCTCTGGTACTATGTGTGCTCAGGGTCAGGTCCCTCTGGTACTATGTGTGCTCAGGGTCAGGTCCCTCCATCATAGCAGTAGATGATGACATCACTGGTTATCTTCGTGAAGCAGGTGATGTTTTCGGTGTCGTCTGCCTGTCTGTCTGCCTGTGTGTCTGTCTGTCTGTCTGTCTGCCTGTCTGCCTGTCTGTCTGTCTGTCTGCCTGTCTGCCTGCCTGTGTGTCTGTCTGTCTGTCTGCCTGCCTGCCTGTCTGTCTGCCTGTGTGTCTGTCTGTCTGTCTGTGTGTCTGCCTGTCTGTCTGCCTGTGTGGCTGTCTGTCTGTCTGTCTGTCTGTCTGTCTGCCTGTGTGCCTGTGTGTCTGTCTGTCTGTCTGTCTGCCTGCGTGTCTGTCTGCCTGTGTGTCTGTGTGTCTGTCTGTCTGCCTGCTTGTCTGCCTGTCTGTCTGCCTGTGTGTCTGTCTGTCTGTCTGCCTGCCTGCCTGTCTGTCTGTCTGTCTGCCTGTGTGTCTGTCTGTCTGTCTGTCTGTCTGCCTGTGTGCCTGTGTGTCTGTCTGTCTGTCTGCCTGTGTGTCTGTCTGCCTGTCTGTCTGTCTGCCTGTGTGTCTGTCTGTCTGTCTGTCTGTCTGCCTGCCTGCCTGTCTGTCTGTCTGTCTGCCTGTGTGTCTGTCTGTCTGTCTGCCTGCCTGCCTGTCTGTCTGTCTGCCTGCCTGTCTGTCTGTCTGTCTGTCTGTCTGTCTGCCTGCCTGTCTGTCTGTCTGCCTGTGTGCCTGCCTGCCTGTCTGTCTGTCTGCCTGCCTGTCTGTCTGTCTGTCTGCCTGCCTGTCTGTCTGTCTGCCTGTGTGTCTGTCTGTCTGTCTGCCTGCCTGCCTGTCTGTCTGCCTGCCTGTCTGTCTGTCTGTCTGTCTGCCTGTGTGTCTGTCTGTCTGTCTGTCTGTCTGTCTGCCTGTCTGTCTGTCTGCAGGATTACGGAAAAACTACTGGGCCGATCTCCATGAAAGTTGGTGGGAGGGTGTAGCAGGGGCCAAGGAAGAACCTATTACATTTTGGAGCCGATCCGATTCGGGTCAAAGAAGGTGGGCGGGGCTAGGGAAAAGGGGCCGTAGCTAAGCATAGGAAGGTCGTAGAGAGTCAGGGTTCGAGGGGTGCGTAAGGGGGGTGCTAGGTTTATCTACAGTATTGTTCTATTTCATGTTTGTTGTGTCGGGACCACAATGGAAATAACTTTGACAACTTTTTTGTGTCATCCTGATGAATCATTTTGTACTGTATGTATGCTTGCTGTGTATTTTTTGATTTATCAAATAAATCCATTCGTTCATTCATGGATGGTGTGAGGGCATGGTCAGGAAAGGGGTGGGGCTAGGGAAAGGGGCCATAACTAGGGACAGGAAGGTTGTAGAGAGTCAGGGTTCGAGGGGTGCGTAGGGGGAGTGCCTGGGGGGGTGTGGGGGCATCAGTGTTGAGGTGCTGATCGGACTCACAAAATGTGCATATCATAGCAGACTGGCATATTGGCCTTGGCAGACGTCTGTGCTCTCTGAGTGCACTTGTAGTTTGGTGATGTGCTCATTGCGTGCACTGTGCAGGGCCACCGGGGCGCGGTGGGTTCGGCGGGGGCAGAGGAGGAGGAGGCTTCCCAGCAGGAAACGGAGAACGAGGAGGAGGAAGTGGAGGAAGTGGAGGAGGACAGCAGAGAGCTGGAGACTGGAAGTGTTCAAACACGTGAGTCAGAACCTGTTCTCTGTGCATGTGTCATGTGTCTGCTCCTTTTTTCTCTCCTTGTGAGAAGCAGTTTGACTTTGACACCTGGCTGACGTCATTTTGCCCACTCTAGGCTAGTTGAGGATTAGGCCTCGTACTCGGTTGTAGGGCGAAGCTTAGGTTCCCACAGGTCCTTGAAATTTGAGTAAAAAGTCAAGGCCATGAAAGTAAAAAAAAAATAGACTAATAGACTTGGGTCATTGAATGTGCTTGAGTTTATATATTTTCTGCAAGAATCGAAAATGAAGTTGAGAAGTGTTCACACATTCAAGCCTCTCTCTCTTTTTAATACTTGAAAAGTCATTGCTATTTAGTTAGTTTAGGGTTAGGACGGGTTTAGGGTGAGGGTAGAATTTAGGGATGTTAGATCATCCCTATTTTCATATTGTCCAATCATGGTCATTAGAGATTGGCGATAGACGATAAAATCGCCATAAATTAATTGGCCGTCATTATTATTATTATTATTATTTTCTTTTTATAAAGAGATCTATTCCTATTTAATGGCATTAATAATTTGAAGGGGGGGGACAATCGATCCTAATATTATTGAATACATCCTGAAGAACAAACGTAGATTATGCATTTACAAGAAAAAAGGTTAAAGAGAGACCGACCGTGCGTTCTGAAGCCGCTGAAACTCTCAATGACCTTTTTTCTGCTACTTTTTCTTGTTCATTTTCGATGATTTAACGGCGGCTGTAAGGTCATGTAACTGTTGCACTGGTCACTCTTAACAGCACGATGTAACTGTTGCACTGTTCACTGTTAACACGATGTAACTGTTGCACTGTTCACTCTTAACACGATGTAACTGTTGTACTGTTCACTCTTAACAACATGGAGAATGGAGTAAAGTTTGAAGTGTGAGATTTATCAGCAGAATAGTGCCCCTTGTATGAGTGATGGAGTTCTAGTGTTGTTTATTGTGACTGTCCTCTCTGCACATCCCTCCTCAGCGATTGTGGCAACATGAACTTTTCATGGCGTAATGAGTGTAACCAGTGCAAGGATCATAAACCTGAGGACGCTGACGAGACGCCCCCTATGGACAGAGGTTAGAAGCTCACTATTTTATATCTGCCTTGCATAGTGCACCTTGTGGGAGTGAAGATGTTAAAGGGGTAACTAAACCCTAAAAGACATTTTCAGCTTTAAACAAATGTATATACAGTATATGGCTATATGGCTTTTGAGGTCTGTTGCTCAAGGATTCTGGTCAAAATCTCCACATTTGAGACTAAACAGTTAGAATTCTACACTATCATTTTCAGGCAGCGACAGCGCCCTCTATGGGTTCAAACCTGGGTTCAGACGCTGGAGACTTTTTAAGGGCAAAGTTACACCTTTTCATTAATTGCCAGAGATCTTGACCAAACCAAGGAAGAGAGCTTTTAGGCCTCCTCCATGTTTTAATGTTATTTGTGTGGTTTTAAATTTTCTATAGCTTTGTGAAATGTATAGAGAGCCCCAGGAACGAGTCCGGAAAACATTGATGCTAACACTTCCTGGTTCTTCACTGTTTTCGCCTATGGGATTTTTGAATGGGTTTTTGGCGCAATGCTTCTAATAAGGTCTCTGGGCAACGCAAGCTTAATCAAACGCGAACCAGTGTTCAGTAGGATAATCTTCACACGAAGACCACTTTATGAGTTTTTAAGCTTTTACGTGCCGTTAAAAGGGCGGCTAGCTAGCAAACGGCTAAATTAGACTACACTGTTGAGTCGACGGGGATATTATACGTCAATAACGTCATCACTTCAAAGGACGAACACGGAAATTCTCTTTCCCTCACCTGGTTCAGCCCGGGGTAATCAGTGCACAGCAGCGCACACATCAACAACACTCCAGGTTGAGTGGTGACGTGACGTGGAAGCCTATGCGACACTGTGTGTAGTTCTGGATTAGCTTAGCACAAGCTTTTTACTTCTAGGGCTCGCATTTACGCTTCAAAACTCATGAAAGTGGTCCTCATGTGTGAAGACTATCCAGCTGAACACTGGTTTGCGTTTGATTAAGCTTGCGTTGCCCAGAGACCTTATTTGAAGCATCGCGGCAAAAAATTCTAAAATCCCATAGGGAGAAACGGTGAGGAACCATGAAGTCTGGGAGTTCCGCGTTCCGACTACAAAAGTACGTCATCCCTGGGGCTCTCTATTACTTAGGTGGAGGCTTAAATAAACCCATACTGGTTTCCTGCCTCTATTGAGGCTACTTGTTATCTTCTGTAAAGAGAAAGTTGATACTTGAGTTTAAAACAGCTTCTTGCTCTCAGGAGGCTTCGGAGAGCGCGGCCGCGGGGGCTTTGAGCGCGGCGGCTTCAGGGGCCGAGGCGGCGCTGAGCGAGGGGGCTTCAGAGGAGGCCGAGGAGGTGACCGAGGAGGTGACCGAGGAAGTGACCGAGGAGGTGACCGAGGTGGTGACCGAGGAGGTGACCGAGGAGGTGACCGAGGAGGTGACCAAGGAGGTGACCGAGGTGGTGACCGAGGAGGTGACCGAGGAGGTGACCGAGGAGGTGACCAAGGAGGTGACCGAGGTGGTGACCGAGGAGGTGACCGAGGTGGTGACCGAGGAGGATACGGCCCTGGCAAGATGGATGGAAGGTCAGATACACTAAACACCAGGCTGGGGCTGATATGGCTTTTTAACATCAATACCGTTCTTGTAGCCTGATATCAGACTGAAGTGTCAACTCGTTACACTCATTTCCACCCACCTTCTAGTCTGAGATTGCGCTCTGTTTAACAAATTTCATTTTTTTTAATAATCAAGTTTTTGTTTTTGTTTCCCGGATTTTTCTCCTATTTTCCCCCAATTGTACTTGTCCAATTCCCCCTGCTGTCGCGGTCAATGCTCCACCCCCTCTGCCGATCTGGGGAGAGCTGTAGACTAGCACCATGCTTCCTCCGATATGTGTGCTGTCGACAGCCGCTTCTTTTCACCTGACAGCGAGGTGTTTCACCGGCAGGACATAGCGTGTGGAATGATCACGCTATTCCCACCAGTTCCCCTCCCCCCCGAACAGGCATCCCAACCGACCAGAGGAGGCAGTAGAGTGCGTTTAACCAATTTCTATAAAGGGATTCATCCTCCTTTGAATAAAGTGTCAGAGGTCTGGACCCAGGTCAAAGGTCAAAGGTCTGGACTCAGGCAAACCTGCTTGTGTTGACGCTCCTGATCTGAGCACATATTCTGCACAGATATTCAATAGACGGTTTGAACTCAACAACATAAACATTCTAAATTGCCCCCAGCTTTACTTCCTGTTTCAGTGTTTGCTAATACATTAGCTGACAGGAAATAAGCTAGGTTTTATATATATATTTTATTTTCAATTTTTCAATAGAACAAAACACAAACAAGACAAAACAAACTCAGGCTCAGGAAAAGAAAAGAAAAAAAACAAATACAAACATACATATGTACAAACATAATCAACATTCAATATCACAACGTGGTGCTACCAGCCACACAAGGCGCATATGTGCTTAAAAGAAAAGAGAAAAACGTGGGGTGTCCCTGAGAATCCAGCCAGGCGCTGCACAGCACTGCACTCTGTGCAGCAGCATGGTGTACTGACACTGCACAGCACTGCACTCTGTGCAGCAGCATGGTGTACTGACACTGCACAGCACTGCACTCTGTGCAGCAGCATGGTGTACTGACACTGCACAGCACTGCACTCTCTGCAGCAGCGTGGTGTACTGACACTGCACAGCACTGCACTCTCTGCAGCAGCATGGTGTACGGACACTGCACAGCACTGCACTCTGCACCAGCATGGTGTACTGACACTGCACAGCACTGCACTCTGCAGCAGCATGGTGTACGGACACTGCACAGCACAGCACTGCACTCTGCACCAGCATGGTGTACGGACACTGCACAGCACTGCACTCTGCACCAGCATGGTGTACGGACACTGCACAGCACTGCACTCTGCAGCAGCGTGGTGTACTGACACTGCACAGCACTGCACTCTGCAGCAGCATGGTGTACGGACACTGCACAGCACTGCACTCTGCAGCAGCGTGGTGTACTGACACTGCACAGCACTGCACTCTGTACAGCAGCATGGTGTACGGACACTGCACAGCACTGCACTCTGCAGCAGCGTGGTGTACTGACACTGCACAGCACTGCACTCTGTACAGCAGCATGGTGTACTGACACTGCACAGCACTGCACTCTGCAGCAGCGTGGTGTACTGACACTGCACAGCACTGCACTCTGCAGCAGCGTGGTGTACTGACACTGCACAGCACAGCACTGCACTCTGCAGCAGCGTGGTGTACTGACACTGCACAGCACTGCACTCTGCAGCAGCGTGGTGTACTGACACTGCACAGCACTGCACTCTGCACCAGCATGGTGTACTGACACTGCACAGCACAGCACTGCACTCTGCAGCAGCGTGGTGTACGGACACTTAACCTAACCCTAACCCTAACCCTAACCCACTCTGTTTAGTAACAGACCAATATCATTGTAATCAGCCTCACCCTACAAAACACACACACATGCATGCTGTAATGTCAACACTGCTGTTTGAGTGGATGCTGATAGCTCATGAAATCCACGTGTCTCTTCCAGGGCCGACCACAGGCAGGAGCGGCGAGAGCGGCCCTACTAAAGAATCCTCCCAGCCCAAAGCCCTGAGCACAACCACCATCTTTCTTTTATACAACAACTGTTACAAGCTGTTACTTTTGCTCCATTCCATTTGTATTGGGAACCAGGAATATCCCGGTTGAGTGACGTCACACCCGAGGTCACCACGTTCCAGTAAAGCATCCAGCCAGGCTAGCCATCGTTAGCAATAACAGTTGATAAACAAGGCATTATGCTGTATTTTGTGCATACAAACACTGTAGCAACATGTCCACACAGATAGAAGTCAGATATTAATGTGTACGACTGATTTAATGAGACACAAATAAGACACAATTGCTCATAAACAGGATACAACTTTCACTAGCGTTGCTGAGGTCAGGTCAGGTGACGTCACGGGGTGTTCCTGACCTTTGACCCGGGAGATTCCTAGTTCCCAAAAACAAATGGAACAGAGCATTTGAACCTCTTGGTTACCTGTAGAAACATGTGACTATGCTCTCTCTTTACTCTTATTTGACTCACACTTCACTCACATGTACACACAGTCCAACACAACATGTACACACAGTCCAACACAACACAACATGTACACACAGTCCAACACAACATGTACACACAGTCCAACACAACACAACATGTACACACAGTCCAACACAACACAACATGTACACACAGTCCAACACAACATGTACACACAGTCCAACACAACACAACATGTACACACAGTCCAACACAACACAACATGTACACACAGTCCAACACAACATGTACACACAGTCCAACACAACATGTACACACAGTCCAACACAACACAACATGTACACACAGTCCAACACAACACAACATGTACACACAGTCCAACACAACACAACATGTACACACAGTCCAACACAACACAACATGTACACACAGTCCAACACAACACAACATGTACACACAGTCCAACACAACACAACATGTACACACAGTCCAACACAACACAACATGTACACACAGTCCAACACAACACAACATGTACACACAGTCCAACACAACACAACATGTACACACAGTCCAACACAACATGTACACACAGTCCAACACAACATGTACACACAGTCCAACACAACACAACATGTACACACAGTCCAACACAACATGTACACACAGTCCAACACAACACAACATGTACACACAGTTCAACACAACATGTACACACAGTCCAACACAACATGTACACACAGTCCAACACAACACAACATGTACACACAGTCCAACACAACATGTACACACAGTCCAACACAACACAACATGTACACACAGTCCAACACAACACAACATGTACACACAGTCCAACACAACACAACATGTACACACAGTCCAACACAACACAACATGTACACACAGTCCAACACAACACAACATGTACACACAGTCCAACACAACACAACATGTACACACAGTCCAACACAACACAACATGTACACACAGTCCAACACAACACAACATGTACACACAGTCCAACACAACACAACATGTACACACAGTCCAACACAACACAACATGTACACACAGTCCAACACAACACAACATGTACACACAGTCCAACACAACACAACATGTACACACAGTCCAACACAACACAACATGTACACACAGTCCAACACAACACAACATGTACACACAGTCCAACACAACCACACTCCCGCATCCTCCGCTCCATGTCTCGAAACATGTTCTGAAGATTGAGTTTTTCTTTGACTGATGGTGTATTTATTTAAAGGTCCCAATTCGTGCAGCTGTAACCTCTTAAAAACGTGTGTCTCTGGTCCATAAAACATGATTCTGGATTAATTTGTCGAAAAGATAGCAACCCCGTTCGTTCTGACGGAGTTGTCACTTCCTCATCTCGTCGCTTCCCAAGAATGGTCTGTTTCTATAATATATTCAGAACTAACAGTTCCCATTGGCCGCTGAGGGAGAGCCCGCCCCAGGCTCCCAGCGGCCAATCAGATTAGCGTCCGTGGACCAGCACACTAGGTTGTGTCCACAACTAACGTTAGCAACGAGCTATCGCTAACTTAACGGTTGCTACGCTAAAGAGGACATCTCAAAATGCCTAGACTTACCGAATGCACGTCCGCAGTTGCTGGATCACGTACAGTTGGCGTCGCTCCAGCTAGAAGTGTTAATTTTGTGGCTATAGACAAAATGGTGCAGGTAGCTTGTGTGAGAGAGACCGCGCGCAGTATGCTTAAGGACCCGCGTGACGTAACATTAACCCGTCTGGGGAACAGAGTGTAAGGGGCGTGGCTTGAAGGAGACTGCAGGGGGAAGCTGGATAGGGACAAATCCAACTGGCAGTTCTGAGGTTGTGACCACTCATTACAGGGAGGGATGACAGCAGTATATATGCATTTACAAGTAAAAACAGCTTTTGCACGGAATGGGACCTTTAACCTGACGCTGCCAGATGGATGGGTTCGCTTCACATTTGTTTTCAACTCATGAACTCAATACCGCCCCATCTGGCGGAGTCAGGTTAGTATTTATTTACCCTGCTTAAAACCATCCTGAAGGTGACCTCACATCCTGTTTGGCTCCAACTATCAGTCTGGACTCAAAGCCGTCAACATCGATTTCAGTGGGTGGGAGGACTTGCCTTGACAGACAACTCCTTCAGCCATTCAGCGTTGCCAAATCCAGTCCTTCAACCAATCAGCATCAGATACAGTCAAATCTAAATCCACTCGGAAGATCAGTGAAAACGTCTTTTCCGCTGAGAAACTCCACTGGTGCAAACAGAATGTGAGTTCACGTGACTGGATAGTTTACCAGGCTAGTATTTATTACTCTTTGAGTGGTTTTTGTATTGTGTTATCTGTTCGCTTTTCAAATGAAAGTGTTTGTGAGACCAAACAGCGAGTCTGAAGTCATCATTGAGTTTGACTGTATGGTCTTCACTGGGACTGTGTGTGTGTGTGTGTGTGTGTGTGTGTGTGTGTGTGTGTGTGTGTACAGAGGATACACCCTCAGTTTGAAAGTGATCGTTCAAATGTTTGGTGCTAAGTTCATGCTTAACGCTCTGAAGAAACTCAACTACTGCAGTCACAGCTAGGCATGGGTCGATTTCGATTTTTTTTTTTTTTTTTTTTAATAAAAAAAATAGTGCCAATCAATATTAGCCTCGTCTCAACATGCACTAGTAGGCAAAAGTCTTATTTTGTTTATTATGTTGATGTTTGAATAAAAGTTAAGCTGAATAGTTATGATAAATAAAAACAGTGTGTTGTTACAGTTACATTACATTACATTATGTCATTTGGCAGACGCTTTTATCCAAAGCGACTTACAATAACACATTTTTGTCAGCAATAGAGCAATCAACTATGGAGCACAGTCTATGACAACTACAACTTCTGAAGGAACAGTGGTACAAGTTTAGCTTAGGTTTTCTTTTTCTTTTTTTAGAGAGAGAGAAAGAAGTTAGTTCAAGAAGGGCCCAGATGGAGCCTGAAAAGGTGAGTCTTTAGTCTTTTCCGAAAGATCGGCAGTGATTCGGCCGTCGTGACCGAAGGTGGAAGCAGTTAAATGGTTCTGCTTATTTTTATTCAGTGTTAGTGCTGGTTGGCATACCAGCTTAGAGGTGCATTATCGCCACCAACTGCAGTCGCATGTTAATAATGCTTGATTACGCGTATCGGCGCGGTTTACACCTCTTTATTCTGTAGCTAGCCTATCCGCGGTCATTTTCCTTGTGGACATCTGCTATGGTATAGAATGCCTAGCTAACTAGTAAACCGCGGGGTAGAGGAATACGTCCAACTGTTAACCACTTCCGTCCTCAAGCCCGACCTGCTTTACGTCCCTCCCTAAGGAGCCAGTGGCCCTTGACACCTTCAGAGAGATCGCTTGAGTTAACGGTGGCTTCCTCTAGCACTTGGTGTTGTTGTGGGTGTTGGAATTGATTTTAACTATGTGTTAATCTGCACTGGTTAAGGTCGTGTTAAAGTTTTTCCCTCGAAATGATAATTCTCGCTTAACCTGACGGTGTATGATACACCTTCTATGTCAGGTGGTCATTATAAGCTTGTCACCCCCCAGGCACCAGAGTAACCTTTAAAAACTTTGTACCTGGTTACTGCATATCTTACCTATTTTTCTACATCACTGAGGAGAGACAACTTTCCTATTTAATGAAGATCCGTTCAAATAAGAGATGAGATCAGTTATTGGCACATATAAGTTGCTTTTTAATTGGAGCATATAGCGTAGCACAGCACAAATATAATCTCAATACAATTCTTAAACATTCACATGACACACATTTAAACGTAACATAATAGGTCTTCATTCTTAACCTTAAATTGAATAACACTTTCAATTCAAGCACAAGTAGCCTTTTAAACTTATTGAATATAATTTCAAACTCATCAGATCCCACTCCAAATTTAAACTAAATATCATGTAACACACTTGAATGTTGTTCAAATCTCAATGGTTAATATGTTAAATTCCCCAATAAGCATTTCAATTCACAACTACATGTAAATAGCATGTGGTATTTACTGAATGGTATTTTAAATCACACCGGGTAAAAGGTTATATTTCACTTGAGTTCTTTGAATTCACAAATGAATAGCAATCACATTTGAAACTAGATAGCATATAAATTTCACTGAATGGCATTCACTTGTAATACTAGTTAATATAATGTTCAGTTAATGCAATTTAAATCCCACTGGTCAATAGGTTACATTCCCCAAAATAGCATAGCAAATCTACTGAGTGTTGCTTAAATCTCACTTAGCACGTAATGTTCACTAAAGGCATTCCAAATTCACCCTCAACATTGGAATAGCATCCCAGATTCAGCCAACCCAACATTTGAACAGCATTTCCCCTCTGGTATGGTGGCTACCCTGTTCATATATAACTCACTTGAACTCAATTGAACATGAGAATAAAATGCTGCCTTATCAAATTCCCAGCTAGATAAAATCTAGTACAATTGTTCCCAGAATAAAATGTTTTATCTTAGGCTTTTCCTATAGAAAAACCCAATCAGCTCTGAGTGCCAACTTTCCAGATCAGGTGTATCTTTAATGAAATAATTTATTTCCCCACATCCGCTATATGGGAAATAATCATTTGTAACTCCTGAGGGCTCGAACTCGCCTCCCATGTTAAGTGTTCTATATAATGTAAAACACTACATAACTTATCCTCAGTCTCCCAGGTCCTGGCCAGATTGCCAATGGCAATATTACTATTACGGCCGGGCTGCGCCTTCTAATACACGGGGCACCGGCCATCGTCAATCTCTCACAAGTTATATCCCCTTATAGCCTGAATCACTTGAATTCCTTTACAATCGTACCAGTATTAGGTAATCTTTCGACCCTTTTCACCATGAGCGAGCATAGGTGACAATGTATGTCACACTCAAAATGCCTGTGTGCAGGCATGAAACAGATTTATTTCCAAACTTTTAACAAATGGAATCTATTCCCCTATAGATGTAGTTTATATAAATGCATATAAATGAATGGGAGAATTAATTTAGACCCTTCTCATAGATGGCAATGCATGTCACATTGAAAATGCATCACCGCATGATAACACTCACTTTCCAAATCAGGTGTATCTTTAATTAAATAATTTATTTGCCCACATCTGTTATATGGGAAATAATAATTTGTAACTGTGGATCATTTCTATCCATTCTCTCCAAATAGAATAATTTGTCTTAGGTCCTTTTCTATAGCGAAACCCACTCCTATGAATGCCGGCTATGTTTCTAATTATATCTCCCATAATAAAATTGCCCCAGCCTAGGTAACTTATGGATAATCTTTGTTACAAATTGTAATCTCCTGTTTTAGATTAGTTCTTTCCACTCATATCATATATTTCCTGTTTCAAGACAAAACGGCTTCACCAACCATTTTAAGCCATGAACACCCCGCTAACCGGTCTCAAATCAAATCAACCCACAATACTATTTCACTATGCCAGCTCGCTCACTACTGCTTAAACACATCAAACTTCCTCCTAATCGCTAGCCTAGAGGAAGATAGTATCATCTAACACAGCGTTTCTCAACTGGTGGGTCGGGACCCAAAGGTGGGTCGCGGGGCCGTTTTGATTGGGTCGTGGACATTGGCCAAAAAAAAAAAAAAAAAAAATCATATTTCATTTGAGTTAAATTCAGATTATTGAAACTGGATTAGCTTGACCAGTTTTACTTGTTTAACAAGCTGAAGCATATGCTCTGCCTGTAATTCAAGAGAAGTCTGCCTTTTCATTTCATATTTAATTTTAGTTCAATTCAGATGATTGAAACTGGATTAGCATGGCCCCAGTTTAATTAAAAGTTATGACCAGTTTAACTAAAAAGCATATAGCCTGCCTGTGATTCCTTTTTATTTCATATTAGTTAAATTCAGACTATTGAAACTGGATTAGCATGACCAGGTTAACTTGTTTTATTATTATTATTATTATTATTATTATTATTATTATTATTAACTTGTTTAAAAACATATAGGCATGTAATTCAAGATAAGTCTGCCTTTTATTTCATATTTCATACAGTTCAAATAAGACTTTCTGAGCATGACCAGTTTGACTTGTTTAAATTTAAAAACATATAGGCCTGTAATTCAAGTCTGCCTTATTTCAATTGGTTTTTAGCCCTAGTTGCACTTCTGTTGCACTTTTTGAGGTTTATAACAGTGCATGAAGGCATTGTGTATTAAATTAATGCGCTATTTTTTGTGCAATAAATTTGAGTGGTTTAAAAAAAAATCTGAAATTTGGGTCGCGACTTCATGACAAGACAAATAGTGGGTCCTGAGGCTACACCAGTTGAGAACCACTGATCTAACAGTTAAAAAACACTTTCCTGTGGCGGGCGGCTCTTTCAGCGGCTCGCAGACTGTTACGTTTCCTAACCAGAGGAAATCAGCCAAGTGCCCATTTGGACACTCCATCTGTTCCATCCACCCGTGCCCCTACTATTAGCTGTGAATTAACGACAGATGACCTCTCCCTATACCAATTACATCTTAAACCTGTGTTTAAAAGGTCCCTACCCCTCAAAATCAGACTGGATCTCTGCAGGTGTTCACTCTGGCTCTCTGGCTGGTCTCAGGTCCCTGGTTGATCGGAGATAGCATCCGCACGCCAGGGGATGTGAAGACCCCAATTGATGATTTCTCCTGTCTTTTATAATAACTTTTCTGCCAAATCATGCAGTTCTTACAACACTGTTACGCCATACCTGCAAACTCTCCAACCACCACTTCCTCATTTCCCACACCTGCAACCCCCAAACTGGACCAAACCGGCACCTAGGACATGCCCGCTGCTTAACCCTCGTGCCAGGTTGTCTCAGGCCTTGTCCTCTGATTCATCTTACTCCATTTGTAACTTGCCCCGCCTGGAGCGAGATACCTTATGACACTCATAACTTTCCATGGAAACATGTCCACTTATCTTCAGTCAACCACTGTATTTCTCAAGCAGGCACCTGTTCTACTTCCTCTTTTACCCCTCTATCATCATCAAATCATTTATCTCTTTTTCCTCTAAACACACTTAATTTAACTCCCTACACCCTTAACACATTGACTGCCAGCCATTTTTTTCTTGCTGTAGGTAGCTTCTGCCAAGCCGTTTTTTTGAGGATTGTGGCTCATTTTACAACAGCCGAGGATTATTTTCTGCTTGGAGTTTGTGAACATACAATATCTCAAAAGTACTAATAGAATGTGTACTTTCTCTGTCTAAAAGAGTTAGTTTGTAGAGTTAGTAGTTATGTAAGCATTAGCAGTTGAATACAGCATGGTTTTAGCGTCAGAATAAATATTCAGAGATAAACGGCTTTTTGTGAGATTCGATAGAACTGTCACTTTAACCATTCATTTTTGGCATCAGTAAGACCTAAACAATAGTTTGAACAGTAATTTCCTCCATAACAGCAGTAAACTTCCCTCTGCTCAACTCCTCCCTCCTGTGGGCGTTCTTTTTTGTTGCAGCGCCATGTCACAAGCACTTTCCTACCTTTGCAAATGCACTTTCTCATACTCTCGACCTCTCAAATAAATTTCTGAATAGAAATTAAATTACTCTAAATTATAGCGAAAAAGAAACAAAAAAGAATGGGTTGAAAATCCCATTCTAAAAGCCTTTTAGAATGGGATTTGTTTCCAATTTGGTGTCGGACTAGGGGGCAGTCCCCGCTTGTCACCATTGCTTTGCTGCTGCTGTGCGGGTGTGTGCCTGTCTGTGCAGCCGCTCTTTGAGGAAGTCTGGTTGGACTCGCTCGCGTCTTGGGGTTTTGGTTGAGGGCTTTGATGAAGCTTTTGCGATTCTGGTCATATTATGCTGCGTGTTTCAAAGTGTGTCCCACCCGCAATCCACTATGCAAATCTGCAATCCCGCACCGCCAGCAATCAGCGCGAAAATTAAAGCGCCTTCGCCAATCCACCTTCATGAGAATGGCTTCAGTCACACTGCTTTTTGCTTGCCTTCCTCCTTCCTTGTCGCCACTTAGTGGGTCGGTGGAATGGGTTGTACACGTTGTACACGTCCAATACCTATATAAGAGATGTAAAAGGCTTAGATGCACAACCTACCGTCAAAAAAAAAAAAACGATTTTTTTGACGAGTACACTCGTCGCTGGCAGTTAACAGCTGGATTGTGTTTGACGAGTACACTCGTCGCTGGCAATCAAGCTGTTAATATAAATGTGTGTGCGTGCCCATACTCCACTGTATTTAACTGTGTGTGTGTATGTGTCATCTAACAACTCACACATACCCCCAGGCCCTGTGCATGTGTGTAACCCAACACTACATCCTTACTCATACTAATACAACTCACGACAGATACAATTGATTACTGATTATTGATCATTGACACCTCACATAGCCTACCATCCATAACCATGGTTATAAGCCCATCTATGATTCCAGATACACGCACGTGAATGTTACATCCTACACGTGAGCGTTCCTCTCTGGTTCTGCTGCATCCCAGCTGCCGGATGCGTGCACATTGCCACACACAGCATGGTTACCCCACAGGCCCTGTGTGCCCTGTGTGTGTGAAACTCATAATGGCTTAACTCTACCGTACTCGTACTGTAACCGTAGTTTCATCTGTATCCACCAGACACATTTAGAACACATTGATTACCACTTGTAATGCATTAAACACATAAACAAAACCTGATTATAAACCTTATAATTACTGAATTATACCATCATAATGCAATAACCTCTAACTTCTCCTTTTCTTCATGCCATTTGGCTGCTGCTCTCTGAGCAACACCAAGCCATGGTGTCCTAGATGACATTACTCCTCTGCTGAATGTGCACGTTGGCTTGTAGGATAATGTGACCCTAAGTCACTGTGGGGTTCGAGGGGATGTGGGCGCACCGTACTCATTTTGACAGGCCTTACAGTCATTTATGGGCTACACTACATACACTACATTTTTTGTAAAATTAAATATACCGGTTTTTTTGGGGAATATTGAACCTGTTTTAAAAAAAAATCAAACCGACCCACATGCCACAGCCACAGTTTTATTTAGATCCGCCTTTATAAATGTGTGATACACGTGATACACGTTATTATTATCTGTAGTGCTGCTGGCACAGTTACCTTGACGTACGTCAACAGTCGGCTGACCTGAATTTTTATCGGCCACCTTTGGAAAAACTCATTTATTTGGACTATCTGACAGCTAAGACGTTGAACCACTCCCACTGGCTGAACTTGGCACGGTGATGTTGTTTGATTTTGTAGGTCAAACACAGATACATCTTTACCAAAACATGTGAGGCAGTTTGATGATGTTTCAGAATTGAAATCAGAATTTAATTTGCATTAATTTATATGTTAGGTTTCTAGCACTGGTTCCCAACCTGGGGGTCAGGAGCCCTACTAGGGGTCACCAAAGTTTCATCTGGGGGGTCACAAACACAAGGCCACATGCCAGGGCACAAATGCAATTGCTCTATTACAGAGGTTTTCAAAGTGGGAGGCAGCAAACTAAACTGGGGGGCTTTGTCTGGGGGGAGGCCCACAGTCTCAGACTTTGAAAACCCCTGCTCTATAATGACATCGCAAACAGTGATTCTTCTGAAACTAGGCATCTCACATGCTCAATTCATAGGCTCGCTATAGCTCGGCCGCTGCACGGCCTCGCCCGCCCTGCAGCTCGCATATGGAGCTCAGCCGCTGCACGGCCTTGCCCGCAAGCTCGGCTGCTGCGTGGCCTCTCCTGCTCTATTGGCACGCGTGCACGTGTGTGTGTGTGTTGCTCACATGACATCACCGATGATGCCATAAGATGATTTATGACATCACTGATGTCGCAATGCCTCTTATGACATCACTGATGATTTCACAATGTCTATGATATGACATCACTGATGATCACTCCCGGGACAAAAATGTAAACAGAGAACATTGCCCACTTGCTCCCTTTTATAATATAGATAAATGTGTGTTAAAATCCTTTGCAAAGGGCAGCTACATTAAACTGAGACCACTGATGCTTTTAAAGCAGCTGACAGTAGCAGGCTGGTAGCAGGGCACTGCCAAGGTGGCCTTAGGTTCTCAGGGCATCATGGCCAGAGGGAGGGGCAACAGGGGCCATGGCTTCTTTGGTTGTATAACTGTGTACTTGTCTCTGTTTAGCAGAGAGTGAATAGCTTGTGTTCATCTCAGCGTGCCGTTATCCTCGTTTCTATCTTCAAAAACATCTCCTGAACTTTCAAAATAACTCTTTTGGTACGAGGACGTGTTGGTATTTGAAGCTTGCACACAAGAGAATGCAGACGTCACTTTCCACTGAAGGTTCCATTTCCTTATGCGTCAGTCAGCTGAGTGTGACAGAAGAATGCACCGAAGAGGGAATTTGGATGCGTTTTTCTTATTCTTTTTAGAATGTGTTTTTATTGATTTGAACATTAAGAAGTGCCGTTTAACCAAAAATATCAGAGAAAAGTAACAAGAAGCACAGAAGTAAGGGTGATCAGACGTGAAATTACAACATGAGTAGCACTCGCATATTCATTTGTTTGATTAAAAAGGGGTGACACTTTAATGGAGCCTTTATCTTTTAATCACAATCAGCAGGTTCATGTGACATTAATAGATGCGTGCGTTAACATCCTATTTATATCTTAGTATAATTTTTACTCTAGCACTCAGGTTTGCATATTGTCATCAAATCGTACAGTCAGGTGGGAATAATAACAGACATATTGGTTCATGAATAAGAATGAATGAAGAATGAATAATAATCCTACTCGTGTGTAAGCAATGAATAGACTGTTCAGGCTCATCATAGCATATGATATATATTGGTAGGTAATGATGCCAGGTTGGATGATGGGCCAGACAAAGCAGGTTAATTAAACAGAGGTGTGTCGATGTCAGGGATGACTCAGCTCGCGGGTGGAGCGAGCAGTGCACAGCTCCACTGATTAAGATTTATGGTAGCACTTTTATTAAAGTACACATATTCACCATTAACTAGTTGCTTATTAGTAGCATATTGGCTGTTTATTAGTCATTATAAAGCACTTATTAATGCCTTATTCTGCATGACCATATTGTATAACTATGAGGTTATTAACTTTCCCTCACCGACATCCTAATTACTGCTTATTGATAGCAAGTAAGGAAGCTATGCATGAATTACGATCTTATAGTTTCCCCAAACATTTCAACACATTTCCTGAAACTGGCTCAATTTCTCAAAACTCTAAAGACAAAAGACCTCTTTGTCAAAACTCCAGAAATCTCTTGCAAAATGACACACCACACTCATAACCATGTTCTCTCTCCTCGAAACTGATTCCACCAAAACAATACACACAGCTATGATATGTTTTGTCTTACAGAGCATCAGTTACACTGTGATCAATTTAAAACTAGTTCATATGATACCAGGCTCTTCATGCTAGCTTTAAAAATGAGCCTGCTACAGCCTCTGAAGACAGTGATGTCAGCCGCGGTCCCGGTGCCTCCAGGGGTCCCGTGCCCTCAGGATTTTGGGGTGGCCAATCAGATTTCAGGGTGTGGCCAGGGCCACCCCCGGTCATGCCCCATGTAATTAAGGTTGTTACTAATTGTTAGTTAGAGAAAAAACATCACATGGATGCAACTGGGACGTATCATCAGTGATGTACCCTGGGGTCATAGGATGTTTCGGGTACTGCAACATCATACACCCTCACCCAGGTGAACCACCCGGGGTTGATCAAGCCCCGACTTACGTCCCAGTAGCTACCCACGGTCAGCCCTCTTAGGGAAAGACAGGGCCACTCAATCCGCTGCTCCGGAACTACTCTGCCGGGACCGGGAGGCTCTGGCACGTGGAGGGACTGGGCTCTGTGGGTTGACTCCTGTCCGGGCTCCTCCTACGTCTCACCAGGTCCAGGACCTGTGCATTGCACCAGACTCCCCCGCTCCCAACATTTCATTCCGGTATGATGTTTCTTGGGCCGTGGTGGTACTGCAGGCTCCACTTGCGGCTTGAATGGCCCTCCTAAAAGGCCTCTCGTGGATTTGTTGGGCTTCTTCCTCACGGAAGACACAGGCTGGGACGCTAACCCATACTGCTCCCGGGTTAGTTAAAGTTAAAGTAGTTAGTAGTCAGAGATGGGCAGTATTTTAAATACATGTATTTAAAATACATATTTCAAATACATTTGTGTATTTTGTAATTTGTATTTGGCTGGACAGAGAAAAATAAGATGTAATTTGTATCAAGATACTTTCAGACCTTGTATTTTGTGTATTTTAACACGTTCACTGCCAATGACGTGTTTTTACGTCAAACAAAATCCAACGGTTCACTGCCAATGACGTGTTCTTACGTAAAAAAAACGTTTTTTTTTTTTTTGACGGTGGGACGTTGATCTAACCCTTTTACGTCTCCTATACCAGAATTGGAGGTATTGAATGTGTATAATCTATTTTACCGACCCACTGAGTGGCGACATGTCTCTCCACAGTAGAAAGAGGCGAGCCAAAACTGGAGGGAAAAGCGCGAGGAAGCCGTTCTCATACAGTAAAATGGATGGCGAAAACGCTTTCACTTTCGCGCTGATTGCTGGCGGTGCGGGATTGCAAATTTGCATAATAGATTACGGGTGGAACACACTTTGAAACATGCAGCATAAATATGACCAGAATCGCAAAAGCTTCATCACAGCTCTCAACCAAAACTCCAAGAAACGAGCGAGTCCATCCAGACTTCCTCAAAGAGCGGCCGCGCAGACAGGCACAGCAGCAGCAAAGCAGTGAGACTGGAGACGGCCGCTGCAGCCAAGAAGAACACACACGGAGGGAGGAGTTGGAAGCAGAGGGGGGTTTCCTGCTGTTATGGAGGAAATTACTGTTCAAAACTATTGTTTAGATGTCTGACGTCTTACTGATGCCAAAAATGAATGGTTAAAGTGACTGTTCTATCGAATTTCACAAAAAGCCGTTTATCTCAGAATAATTTTTCTGACGCTGAAACCATGCTGTATTCAACTGCTAATGCTTACATAACTACTAACTCTACAAACTAACTCTTTTAGACAGAGAAAGCACACATTCTATTAGTTCTTTTGAGATATTGTGTGTTCACAAAATCTTAGCAGAAAAGAATCCTCGGGTCTTGAAAGATGAGCCAGAATCCTCAAAAAAACCCTCTGGCAGAACCTACCTACAGTAAAAAAAAAAACGGCTGGCAGTGAATGTGTTAAATACATAAAATACTTTTTTCTTTAATTTGATCTTATTTTATTCTCAAAATGACACATTCTTACCATTGACAAGGTTTAAACTGTGGAGAAAAAAAAGGTGACATGTCACTTCTACTCTACCTCTGATTGGCTTACCCTCAGAACAAACTCAACCACAAATCAGAGGCAGAGTAGGGTGGGTCTTGAGTCAGACTTCACATCACTTCTTCGTCTAGTATGAAGCCTTGTATTGGTGGAAATTCCCCCAGAGATAAATTAGTAAAATTACTAATATAAATTGATCATTAGATATTGCATGCACTGGCCTATCTGCAAATGAAACGGTTTACAGCATATTCAAACCAGTGTATCATATTAGAAAGACACAATTAATTATCTTCTTAATTAAAATTGGCAAAGTGGGCGGCAGTGTGGGTCATGATTGTGATGTCATCAGTGATGTCACTCGATCAATTGTGATGTCATCAGTGATGTCACTCGAGCCACTGTTTGCTCAACTGTGATGTCACTCAGGCAGTTGTGATGTCATCAGTGATGTCACTCGAGCAACTCTGATGTAGTATGAGCCGATGGCAGTGGCACCAAGGTGGGTGGGCGGTGTCTGTCAGTCATGATTTTTTTGGGGAGCCCGTAGAGCCGGCGATTTCCATAACTGCAGCCATGGCACATCATCTCCAGGGATACTGTTATGATGTCAGATATCTAGGGCTAACATGGTCAAAGTTCCAAAACTTGAGGTTAACATGTAGAAGTGCTGCCTGTAAGTCAAAAGCCCTCACAGAAGGTGATTAACAGCTGAAGTGAGGGAGAAATTAGCTGTGCTGAAAAACAGCTAAAACTGAAATGAAAGAACTGTAATGTGTTGCAGGGTACACAAAGGAGAATACTGTCACAGAGGACTAAGAGATGATTTACCATCTAAGGAAACCAGAAAATGTCACATTTGAGAAGCTGGAATCAGAGAATTAGGACATTTTTCTTATATAAATGGCTCAAAATGATGAATAGATGATCAAAATAGGCAATTAATGTAATATTTGGCAATTAATTGATGGATTGACTAATTGTTGCAGCTCAGTTTTTATAAAATGTATTTTCA
This sequence comes from Poromitra crassiceps, assembly GCF_964638095.1. NCBI lineage: Eukaryota > Metazoa > Chordata > Actinopteri > Beryciformes > Melamphaidae > Poromitra > Poromitra crassiceps. The sequence goes on along the minus strand of NC_139644.1, from coordinate 3,964,387 downwards.
TGTATTTTCAAAATACAAAATATGTATTTGTATCTCAAATACATTTTTCAGACCAGTATTAAATTTTGTATTGTGATACATTTTTTGAGCAAGTATTTGTAATTTGTATCAAAATACTTTATGATGTATTTTCACCCATCTCTGTTAGTAGTTATGTATTTTGTATGAGCTAATATAAAGTGAGGATGCCTTACATAGCATTTATAAATGAGATTAAATACAATTGTTAAATAAATTAGCTAATTAAGCAGGAATAAAACATTTATAACTGTCTTTACGAATTACTTACAAATGCTTAGTAATGTATGAACAATGCTTTATAAATGATGAATTAAGTATTTACTAATACGCAACTAATGCTTAATAGTGTGTAGTTATTATAGTGTTATAATTGTTAATAGTGTATTTTGCATTTGCCAGACCTGCCAGAATGTATGTAAACTGTCTTCAATTGAAGATTTTTTAACGTGGATTTTACATTGTGTCAAACTACTACTACTACTACTACTACACTAAAGGCTATTGAGATAGTGAATACTGGTGAATATGTGCACTTTATATAAAGTGTTATCTGATTTATGAAACCCAACGTGTGAACATGTTTCTCATTTTGTGCATAATGTAAACGTACGCTGAGTTGTAGTTTGGAGTCCCCACGGTTTGATACGTGTGACCTGTGAGCTGTCAGCATGACTGTGCTCTTCTGAATCCCGGTACCTTCAGATCGTTTCTCCACCAAGTCCACTTCCTTGTTCCTTGAACTTTGTTGGAATGTCTGAGGTGACATGAACAGGTAGGTCCTGTTTGCCCTTAGCGGAAGAACCACTGCCTGAAATAAAATAAAAAAGAGCGCTCCTCCGTATCTACAGGTTATGGTCAGGTGAGGTTCTAAACCTCCCGCTCCTCCACTCTTGCACCCTCACTGCTCTCTTGTCCTTGGCACCACGATGGTGGAACGAGCTTCCCCGTCTGTTATGACGCATCACTGCTCATCAAAACACACCTTGTCAGGCGACACCATGACTCTTCTTCAACTATACCATCCTTCTTTAAAAAAAACACACTAACTAATGTTACTTATTCCTTCAAGTGCTGTATCTGTTGACTCTATCTCACAGGCAATATAGACAGATGGTTCATATTTACCATTTAGCTCGGCTAGATCACATTTATCAATAAAAGTGTTCTTCCTTTTTTGTGATCAAATGTGATTTGTTGCTGACGGGCTGGTCAGCTTCTCACTGCTGCAAATGGAACAATGTTGAAACCTTGACTGTGTTTATAGTTTCACACATTACAGAGTGAAGGTACACAGACAGACTGTTTATAGTTTCACACACTACAGACAGAGTGAAGGTACAGAGACAGACTGTAGTTTCACACATTACAGACCGAGTGAACATACACAGACTGTAGTTTCACACATTACAGACCGAGTGAACATACACAGACTGTAGTTTCACACATTACAGACAGAGTGAACATACACAGACTGTAGTTTCACACATTACAGACCGAGTGAACATACACAGACTGTAGTTTCACACATTACAGACCGAGTGAAGGTACAGAGACAGACTGTAGTTTGCACTGTAGGTTACACCATTGGTACGTCTTGATTTACAAGGCGATGCTTGGTAAGCTTCCCTGGTATATTCGCTCCAAGCTCAATTTGATAGTAAATACTCTCAATCTCAGATCCAACACCTGGTTGTGTCTTGAAGTACCTCCAGTGTGGACTGAGTCAGGTAAAAGAAACCTCTCTTCATTTGGCCCCTGGTCCTGGAATGACCTGCATTCCAGTCTTAAACTGGCTTCTTTGATTCCATTATCGGAATCATTGCTTCTACCTGTTCCTGCTTTGTTGTATAATTCTTGTATTATGGTCCTCTGCCTACGGTTTTATTATGTTTAAACAGCTACATTGTTTCTGTAACTGTTTTATTATGTTTAAACGGTTACATTGTTTCTGTAACTGGATGATATTGTACTTTTATCTGCTACTTTGATATTCGTTCTCCTAAGTGTGCTGCTGTGTTTTACATTCTGTGTTTTACATTCTCCTATTGTGAGTTGTTGGTAGTCTGTGTCTTTGTTGATTCTGTACTGTTCTGTTTTTTTTACATGCATTCATGTACTTCTGACGTGTAACTTCTCCACCTTCTTGGCCAGTTCTCCCTTGTAAAAGACATTTGACATTTGATTTGTTTATTTAGACGGGACAGTGCAAAATTAATGGACACAAAGAACATAATCAGAGTGTAAAAATTGCCGGATTTAGCACGAGACTCGAGCATGAGGCTCGAACACGTTGCACATGGCACGAGGCTAATTTCCATCCATAGTCCCCAAAACAAACAGGACATACTTGGACATACCTACATACAATAGAATTACACACAAACAATACATACATACATACATGCAGCCGGCAGTAATGGTTTCTAAATATACTCAGATTTGCAACATGAAACATGAAACATTATTATTGTTTTGAACGAGTAACAAGGCACACTTCAATATTATACAGGTACAATCCATTTGTTGAAAAAAGTACAGGGATTACAGTCCGAAACTACTCCAATACTGGCGGCTGGGTTAGAAAGGAAAAAGGGGGGGGGGGGGTAGGTAGGGCAGCAGGGGCTGATGGAGAGGCTTCGGTCTCAACGGGATTTTTAACTGGTTAAATAAAGGTTCAATAAAAATAATAATAAAAAGAAAACGGGTCCCATGGACCCGAACACCACTTTGGACTTTGGACTTTGGACTTTAAACATGTCTGATTGAGTTCTTCTTTAAACAGTTGTGAGACAATAGATGGCAGGAATGCAGCCAGGTGAGCTCGTTTGTCTCATTCCACTCGTGAGATTCACACTAATCCCTGCACCACTGAGCACTGTCTGTACTGACAGACCTGCACCACTGAGCACTGTCTGTACTGACAGACCTGCACCACTGAGCACTGTCTGTACTGACAGACCTGCACCACTGAGCACTGTCTGTACTGACAGACCTGCACCACTGAACACTGTACTGACAGACCTGCACCACTGAACACTGTCTGTACTGACAGACCTGCACCACTGAGCACTGTCTGTACTGACAGACCTGCACCACTGAGCACTGTCTGTACTGACAGACCTGCACCACTGAGCACTGTCTGTACTGACAGACCTGCACCACTGAGCACTGTCTGTACTGACAGACCTGCACCACTGAGCACTGTCTGTACTGACAGACCTGCACCACTGAGCACTAGGGCTGTGCAATAAAATCGATACTCAACCCTTGAACCCCAGCTTTCTAGCACCTTCCCATCCCTATGGCCCCTTTTCCCTTGCACCCTCATCCCCTCACTTGCCCCCCCAAACACCACCTATTATAGGTGCCACTAATCCTTCCCAGTTCCCACCCCTCGTACTTGCCCCCCCAAACACCACCTATTATAGGTGCCACTAATCCTTTCCAGTTCCCACCCCTCGTACCCCAGCTTTCTAGCCTTCCTCTCCTATGGCCCCCCCAAATTCACGTTGACAAAGTTTGGGACCTTTGTGCAAAGTTTGGTTTATTTTTATGCATGGGAAGTCCAACTTCCCAGAAGAAGAAGAAGAATATGAATATTGGCAAATACAAGTAGTGGCCCTGCCGCTAATGGGCTTGCTTGATGTGCAATAGGCCTTTTTCACAGCAACCGTTTTGAGGTGTCAAAGCAGGAAGTAAAGCAGGTGTAACCAATAACATTAACGAGGGCCCTGACACTGCAACACCTACATGGAATGGAACCATCATTGGTTACACCTGCTTTACTTCCTGCTTTACCACCTCAAAACGGTTGCTGTGAAATGGGTCAATGGAACAGGTGACTTGGGGGCACTAGGAGTGTTTGCTGCCTGCCGGTGAGGTGTGTAGCAGCAGGTAGGTGTGTAGTAACAGGTAGGTGTGTTGGACAGAGAGAGAGAGGTGTGTCTGTGTGGGTTGTGTTGTGTTTTGTGTGAGGGAGGGAGGAGGAGAGGAGCTTATTTAAAGCAAAGTGGAATTCTAACCTTACCTTAACTTACCATGAAGGCTGTCTGCAAACTGCTGTGTGTAGCAACTCTGCTCACCGCACTGACACACGGTAAGTCCCTGCACCACCCTACATACACCATACAGCCCTGCACCACCCTACATACACTATACAGCCCTGCACCACCCTACATGGTTGCAGTTGCCACCTCCGGCCATAAACGAATGCAGCATAATTAGACTGCTATATGGATTAATGGCAATTTCACATCGGCATCGGCCTGTGCCACTCAAGAGGCCGATAACAGCTATGTGAAGAAGAGAATATCATATATATATATATATGTATACAGATCCTTTCCAAAAAATTCGAACATCATGGAAAGTTAGTTTTTTTCCATAATTCCTTTAAAAAAGTGAAGCTTTCATAGATTATAGATTCATTACACACAAAGTGAAATATTTATAGCCTTTATTTGTTTCATTTTTCATAATTTTGGCCTATAGCTCCAGAAAACCCCCAAAACACTATTTCAGGAAATTAGAATAGTTTGAAGAAAACCAGCAGTTACTTCTCAGTTATGACTGACTTCAGCCTCAGTCCACTCCCTCTGAATCTCAGCCAAATTTTTGAATCGTCTTTGCTTGACAATCCGCTGAAGCCCACGGTCATCCATGGTATTTCCATGATATTCTAAATTTTTGGAAAGGATATGTATATATATATGTATATATATATATGAGAATAGAGGAAAAACCTGCTAAAATACATCAGTATGAATAAATGACCACTCGTGTTGTGCCATCATCAGTTCCTTTAGGTCAGGGGTGTCCAAACTTTTTTGAATGGGGGCCAGATTAGATCATGTGAAAATGCCGGGGGGCCACCTGCTTCTCGCATCATATGGATTATAATTTCTTTTTTATCTAAAATCACGTACAAATGTACTCGAAAGACTTTGTTTATCATCTGAAAACATTAGTTCTGCCTGTGTTGTTCCTATCTGGTGCTTCTACAAACTGTATGATAGTGCTGTCATCATTAGGTGAATGGAAAAAATGCAAATTGAACTTGCTTGATTAACCAGTACTGTGTGGAGGGCCACATATAGTGTATTTTGAGAGACAAGCCAAGGGCCGCTTAAAATCTGTCTGCGGGCCGCAATTGGCCCCTGGGCCGGACTTTGGACATGCCTGCTTTAGGTCATTACAGCAGTCGTGTGCTTGTGACATCAGTTCCTTCACGTGTGTCCAAACTTTTTTCAATGGGGGCCAGATTAGATCATGTGAAATTATCGGGGGGCCGGCCAGCTACTTCTCGCATCATATGGGTTATAAAAATAAAAATAAAATCACAAACAATAAAATTGTACTATAAGGATTTTGTTTACCATCTGAAAACATGAGTTCTGCCTGTGTTGTTCCTACTTGGTGCTTGTCTACAAACTGTATGATAGTGCTGTCATCATTGGGTGAATGGAAAAAACGTGAAATTAACTTGCTTGATTAACCAATACTGTGTGCAGGGCCACATATAGTATATTTTGAGAGACAAACCAAGGGCCACTTAAGACCAGTCAAAGGGCCGCATCTGGCCCCTGGGCCGGACTTTGGACATGCCTGCTTAGGTCATTACAGCAGTTGGGTACTTGTGACGCACTTGTGATATCATCAGTTCCTTTAGGTCAGTGGTTTTCAAAGTCTGAGACTGTGGGCCTCCCCCCCAGACAAAGCCTGGAAAAAGACGCCCCCCTCGCTCAATTCCTGGATGCCTATTGGATCATGATTATGTTATTTGATCCCATAGACACTCAAGAATTTAGCTAAGATAGCCTGATATTTATGGTATGATATATATATATATATATATATATATATATATATATATATATATATATATATATATATATATTATTGCTGTTTGACATACTTCAGACTACACTACTGAGCTGTCATGCTGTCATCATGCACTGAGCTGTCATGCTGTCATCATGCACTGAGCTGTCATGCTGTCATCATGCACTGAGCTGTCATGCTGTCATCATGCACTGAGCTGTCATGCTGTCCTCATGCACTGAGCTGCCATGCTGTCATCATGCACTGTGCTGTCATGCTGTCCTCATGCACTGAGCTGTCATGCTGTCATCATGCACTGAGCTGTCATGCTGTCATCATGCACTGAGCTGTCATGCTGTCCTCATGCACTGAGCTGTCATGCTGTCATCATGCACTGAGCTGTCATGCTGTCCTCATGCACTGAGCTGTCATGCTGTCATCATGCACTGAGCTGTCATGCTGTCCTCATGCACTGAGCTGCCATGCTGTCCTCATGCACTGTGCTGTCATGCTGTCCTCATGCACTGTGCTGTCATGCTGTCATCATGCACTGTGCTGTCATGCTGTCCTCATGCACTGAGCTGCCATGCTGTCATCATGCACTGTGCTGTCATGCTGTCCTCATGCACTGAGCTGTCATGCTGTCCTCATGCACTGTGCTGTCATGCTGTCCTCATGCACTGTGCTGTCATGCTGTCCTCATGCACTGTGCTGTCATGCTGTCCTCATGCACTGAGCTGCCATGCTGTCCTCATGCACTGAGCTGCCATGCTGTCTGTCATCAGTAAGCTGTCATTATGGCTGTGAGGAATGTGTGCAGTAGCATTCTCTCAAGCGTTTACTAAAGGCGACCAAGACCCGCTGGAAAGATTAGGAAATAGTTGTACAGTTCATTCATTCTATGAGCAGGTTCAAATTCAAATATACTTTTCTCACAGAAGTTTTTATTGTGTTGTTGGCACACAGAAATACAGATATAGACAGAGCAGCACATCAGCATCAACACAAAAAATAGTAGAATAAAACTAAAACATGTAAATACCTGCCCTGAGGGCAGGTATTTACATGTAAATTTCAAATTTACATACACAATTTACATACACAATTTCACATTCAAATTTACATTACATTACATTATGTCATGTCATGTAACAGGACAGGCATTTACATTACATTATGTCATGTCATGTCATGTAACAGGACAGGCATTTACATTACATTATGTCATGTCATGTCATGTAACAGGACAGGCATTTACATTACATTATGTCATGTCATGTAACAGGGCAGGCACTTACATTACATTATGTCATGTCATGTAACAGGGCAGGCATTTACATTAAATTATGTAATGTAATGAATATAACAGGGCAGGTATTTGGGATTTCATATCCAAGAATATTTTTGACAACCGCATTGACATTTTCCCCAATACAGCCATATCTTTGTACAATTCCAGAAAATATGTGACCAATAAATATAAGAAAATGTTAAAATGCTTTCAATACAGTAATTTATGTTTAGTAGGCTATGTTTTCAGTATTGTCCAGGCTGGGTTTTTCTTTATAACGTCTGTATTCTGATTAAATCTAAATGTATTACCAAACACAGTTGCCAAATATTTATAACGCTGGACAATTTCAACATTGTCTCCATGAATAATTGTTGGCAAACTATTACTTTTTGGAGAAATTATCATTTCCTTTGTCTTTGACACATTCAAAACCAGAAATGGCTTATCACACCAATCTACATTGTCTAATCCAGTGTTTCTCAAAGTGTGGGGCGGGCCCCCCCTGTGGGGGGGCGGGCCACCCTGTGGGGCGCAGTGGCAAAACAGGGGGGCGCAGGGGGAAATGCAGAAATGCAGCGCGGAACCAATGTTTTGACGTCAGACTTTTTCCCCGGTGAGCAATAAATGAACCCCGCTTCTGTAGTGACTTTGCATTCATTCCATGGATGGTTCATTCATATTACCAAATATTTTAACTTGTTTTGTTTAGTTTTGCACAGGTTGCACTTGATTGTTATTATTTTGAAAATATGTGCAGTGCAAAACAGGTTAATTGCAGCCACTAATACAGTGATAATAGGACTTAATGCAAATTTTTAGATAGAACTTTATTGATATTATTATAACAAAGTGATTGCACATTTCATTTGATTTTTATCTGCTGGAGCAATCTGGTTAACTTTGTTCTAGCAAAGTGATTGCAATTGCAATTTCTGTTTGATTATTTTAATTTAGTATTTAAAAAAGCAAATGTAGCAGTCACAAAATGTTGTATAAAGTTGAAATAGAAGTTGTTTTATTTGGACAACATTACTGAAAGAAAATAGAAAGGAATGGTCATGATCTTGATGTTATTTCAATGAAAGTTAAACTTGGACCATTTTGTTACAATTTTGTTGGGGCGGTGGGGCATGAACATTTTTCCTCTTCCAAAGTGGGGCATGAACATTTTTCCTCTTCCAAAGTGGGGCATGACAGAAAAAGACTGGTCTAATCTTACTGAACACTGAGGGGTTAACATGTAACATTAATTTTATTGGGCCCCAGTACACAGTAACGTTTTTTATTGGCAATTGTCATTATTCCAGATATTCCAAGCCTAGGAGATCTGTCATTGTAGATAGGCTACTGGATGGCATGGATGGATGCTACTTCAGAGTCACAGTGACCATGCATTCTTAAAAAATAATTTTAACATCACGTGTGTTACGTTGCTTATCTAATGTACAGTAGCAACCATTTTGAGTTTGTACTCCCATTGGTGCCTCTTGGCCAGGTTGTCATTGTTCTCAATTGACTTATCTGATTAAAAGATAATAAAAAAAAATGATGCTCCCTGCCGAAGAAGGCCTTTCGGCTGCCAAATAACTACAATTTGTTACACCATAACTACGCTTTGTTACACCATTGCTTTGGAGAAACTAATGATGACAAGGCAAGTTGATTTAGATAGCACACTTGCACACACACAGCAATTCAAATGGATTAACATAACATGGATCAAAAGAAAAGAGCAGAGAGTGTTACAAGGTCAAATATAAGATCGAAAAGGTCACAGTGCAAAATGATTTGCATATTTGTATGCAGTGAATTTATATATATATATATATATATATATATATATAATTATGCAGCACTATGAGTCTATACTGTTTATTAATAGGTTGAATTAGTTTTTAAGTTGTCTCATGATAAGCAAAGTTTAAGTATATTAAGTTCATTTTATGTGTTATCTTTGTTTAGAGACGAATGGCCCAGAGTCAGTTAGCGTTTGTTGCACGTGTATTGTCGTTAAGGGGTGTTGAAAAGTGACAATGTGTTAATGATGTTGCCTTGTGACACAGTCATTTTCAACTGGAACTTATTTCCTGTCAGGCCAGAAAAACCCACTCAGGACAATGTGGGTAGGTTATTCAAGATTGTGTTAGGTGTAAACATGTCATTACCCTTCTCTGACAAGCTGTAAAACCTGTTTGAACGGCAGCTGCCATGTGGCTAAACAATTAGCAGATAAGCCATCAACACCACATTAGATAACAGGGAAGTTATTAATAGTTACTTTTCCCCAAAATAGCCCACAACATTTTCCATACGGGGGACAGAAGCACGTTGTCCTGGGAATCCTGGAAAACTGGACCAGTCGTGCCACATTGCTCATTTTCAATTGGTAGGACTAAATAAAACAAGGAGATACCGGTATTCATTAAACCTATGGGTTTTCCATATCCATACCCTGACACTATAGCATAAACCTATGGGTTTTCAATATCCATACCCTGAAACACTATAGCATTAAACCTATGGGTTTCCAATATCCATACCCTGAAACACTATAGCATTAAACCTATGGGTTTCCAATATCCATACCCTGAAACACTATAGCATTAAACCTATGGGTTTCCAATATCCATACCCTGAAACACTATAGCATTAAACCTATGGGTTTCCAATATCCATACCCTGAAACACTATAGCATTAAACCTATGGGTTTCCAATATCCATACCCTGAAACACTATAGCATTAAACCTATGGGTTTTCAATATCCATACCCTGAAACACTATAGCATTAAACCTATGGGTTTCCAATATCCATACCCTGACACTATAGTATATTGTTATTATCTATCTATAAAACGGAGAAAGTGGGCAATGTTCGTTTCTGTCTGTTTCAAGAAATTTGGCCGGCCACAGCTCTGCCGTTTTACATGCGATCGGGCTGAAACATGAGGCACACACACAGCGGCCGAGGCCTAATCGAGTGCGCATAGAGTAGTTGTCACAAAAGTACACTATCCATGTCATTAATCAATATTCGAATGCATGTAATGCAAGCTATTATTTTAGCATTTGTTATGGTGCTTTGGCTTGCATGCTGCCTGTTCTTGCATGCTGCCTGTTCTTGCCTGCTGTCCTGCCAGCTTGTATGTTTGTCAGTTCTGTTTGTCTCTCTGTAGGTTACTATAAGTTACATATGACTCGGGTTGGGTACCCAAACCCCATACCACTATGGTACCGGGTACCTTTACAACTGGTAGTACCGGTACCGAATTGCAACACAAGTATAGGTGCCTCATTTAGGTGCCTCTCGTGCCCGAGCTGCTCAGTGAAATATCTGTTCCGGTCCGCACCTTCACTAACATGATTGTTTTAAGCGCGTCGCTTGAAATCCTCAAATTAAAAAGCCCACTTTAAGATACATATTAGTTCACTTTAAGATACATATTAGTTCACTTTAAGATACATATTAGTTCACTTTAAGATACATATTAGTTCACTTTAAGATACATATTAGTTCACTTTAAGATACATATTAGTTCACTTTAAGATACATATTAGTTCACTTTAAGATACATATTAGTTCACTTTAAGATACATATTAGTTCACTTTAAGATACATATTAGTTCACTTTAAGATACATATTAGTTCACTTTAAGATACATATTAGTTCACTTTAAGATACATATTGGTTCACTTTAAGATACATATTAGTTCACTTTAAGATACATATTGGTTCACTTTAAGATACATATTAGTTCACTTTAAGATACATATTAGTTCACTTTAAGATACATATTAGTTCACTTTAAGATACATATTAGTTCACTTTAAGATACATATTAGTTCACTTTAAGATACATATTAGTTCACTTTAAGATACATATTAGTTCACTTTAAGATACATATTAGTTCACTTTAAGATACATATTGGTTCACTTTAAGATACATATTGGTTCACTTTAAGATACATATTAGTTCACTTTAAGATACATATTAGTTCACTTTAAGATACATATTAGTTCACTTTAAGATACATATTAGTTCACTTTAAGATACATATTAGTTCACTTTAAGATACATATTAGTTCACTTTAAGATACATATTAGTTCACTTTAAGATACATATTAGTTCACTTTAAGATACATATTACTTCACTTTAAGATACATATTACTTCACTTTAAGATACATATTAGTTCACTTTAAGATACATATTGGTTCACTTTAAGATACATATTGGTTCACTTTAAGATACATATTGGTTCACTTTAAGATACATATTGGTTCAGGCATTGGTAAGTATCGTTTTAGCGCCGGTATCAAAATGATAATACAAAATGATATCCATATGACTACATGTTGTGTTTTGATATGGACTCAAGTGAGACCTAATGCATCCATTGGTACCAATCATGTCATGCTAGCTTGTCGGGAAGGTGGATAAACAACGCTCCAAAGTTAGGCTACATTTTGGCGAGGGAAAAGCTGGCATATAAAGGGGTCTCTTGACCTCTGACCTCAAGATATCTGAATGAGAGAATGGCTTCAACTCATCAACATTCTTTAGTCACTCCTTTACTGATCATCTGTCTTTCATGTTCACTCTGTTGCCTTCAAAGTAAAGAGGGAGAGAAGGAGCATGATGATGCCATCAGGGCAGGGAGAGCAGGTGACATGGAGGTGAGGGAGGAAAGGTGCAAATATTGATGTTTAAGACTGAATAAAGGTCGTCGGCCCTCCCAGCAAATCTGTTCCCCCCCGATGTTGAGTCCATGGCTACGGCCTTGCCCATCATTTCATTATTTAAGCA